>NW_028161239.1:40000-53042 GCF_964263955.1 Coregonus lavaretus
AGAAACCCTAGATCCACTCCAATTTGCATACTGCCACAACAGATCCACAGATGATGCAATCTCTATTGCACTCCACACTGCCCTTTCCCACCTGGACAAGAGGAACACCTACGTGAGAATGCTATTCATTGACTACAGCCCTCAAAGCTCATCGCTAAGCTAAGGACCCTGGGACTATACACCTCCCTCTGCAACTGGATCCTGGACTTCCTGACGGGCCGCCCCCAGGTGGTAAGGGTAGGTAACAACACATCTGCCACACTGATAGTCAATACAGTGGCCCCTCAGGGGTGCGTGATCAGTCCCCTCCTCTACTCCCTGTTCACCCATGACTGCATGGCTAGGCACAACTCCAACACAATCATTAAGTTTGCCAACGACATAACAGTGGTAGGCCTGATCACCGACAACGATGAGACAGCCTATAGGGAGGAGGTCAGAGACCTGGCAGGGTGGTGCTAGGATAACAACCTCTCTCTCAACGTGAACAAGACAAAGGAGATGATTGTTGAGTACAGAAAAAAAAGAGGACTGAGCATGCCCCCATTCTTATCGGCTGTAGTGGAACAGGTTGAGAGCTTCAAGTTCCTTGGTGTCCACATCACCAACAAACTATCATGGTCCAAACACACCAAGACAGTCGTGAAGAGGGCACGAGAAATCGTATTCCCCCTCAGGAGACTGAAAAGATTTGGCATGGGTCCTCAGATCCTGAAAAAGTCATACAGCTGCACCATCGAGAGCATCCTGACTGGTTGCATCACCGCCTGGTATGGCAACTGCTCGGCCTCCGACCGCAAGGCACTACAGAGGGTAGTGCGTATGGCCCAGTACATCACTGGGGCCAAGCTTCCTGCCATCCAAGACCTCTATACCAGGCCGTGTCAGAGGAAGGCCCTAAAAATTGTCAAAGACTCCAGCCACCCTAGTCATGGACTGTTCTCTCTGCTACCGCACGGCAAGCGGTACCAGAGCGCCAAGTCTAGGTCCAAAAGGCTTCTTAACGTCTTCTACCCCCAAACCATAAGACTCCTGAACAGCTAATCATGGCTACCCGGACTATTTGCATTTTTTCTTAACTCTATTTTCTTAAAACTGCATTGTTGGTTATAGGCTTGTAAGTAAGCACTTCCCAGTAAGGTCTACACCTGTTGTAATCGGCGCATGTGGCAAATAAAATTTGATTTGTTTTGATTAATGAAGATGCTACTGATGCTAACTCCAATGGCACTAATAATAATACGCTACTGATGCTAGAGTCCTAGTAATGAAGATTAAATTAATGCTACAGTTTTTTTTATTGATGTCGCTACTAGTGATAAAGCTACTCATAACTATACTGTCATAATATGACATTTTATTGTAGGTTATTGCATGCATAATGTTTCTATAGTTTCTGTAGTAAAAATGACATTAGCCTCACCCCAATAAGTGAACACATTTATAACATGATTAAATGACACTAGCCTCATCCCATATACTTGGAATGGTGCTTTACGGGCTCCTGACCAATTGTGCTATTTTGTGTATTTTTTCTGAGCTGATCTTAACTTTTTTTGTAGATAATGTTTCCGCCATTTTGTTTTATATGACCGAAAAGCGCTTCTGGACATCAGAACAGCTATCGCTAACCTCCATATGGACGAAGGCGTTCTACTTCAATGAGTCGGAGGCGAAAGACATATTGATCCCCGACACTCGAAGAAGGAGGAGACGGCGCTATAGAGGCCCGGCGTGCTGGACACCTTGACGAGACTACGTCGGGAGAGTGGATAAATCGCCTCTACCCTCCGTTCTATTGGCAAACGTGCAATCACTGGAGAATAAACTGGACGAGCTCCGTTCGAGACTATCCTATCAACGTGATCTGAAGAACTGTAATATCTTAATATCCAATGTTTCTCAGAGTCGTGGCTGAACAAGGACATGGTAAATATAAATCTAGCTGTTTTTTTTTCTATACATCGGCAGGACAGAATGGCTGCGTCGGGGAAGCTCTGGGGAGGGGGTGTGTGTCTCTTTGTTAACAACAACTGGTGCACGATCTCTAATATTAAGGACGTCTCGAGGTTCTGCTCATCTGGGTTAGAATACCTCATGATAACATGTAGCTCATACTATCTACCAAGAGAGTTTTCATCTATGTTTTTCGTAGCTGTCTATTTACCACCGCACACCGATGCTGGCACTAAGACCGCAGTCAATGAGCTGTAAAGGGCCATAAGCAAACAAGAGAATGCTCACCCAGACGCGGCGCTCCTAGTGGCCCGGGGACGTCAATGCAGGAAAACTGAAATCCGTTTTACCTGATTTCTACCAGCATGTCACCTGTGCAACTAGAGGCAAAAAAAATCTAGATCACCTTTTACTCCAGACACAGGGAGCCAAACAAAGCTCTCCCTCGCCCTCCATTTGGCAAATCTGACCATAACTCTATCCTCTTGATTCCTGCTTACAAGCAAAAACTCAAAGAGGAAGTACCAATGTGACGAGCTCAGTACGGAAGTGGTCCGATAAAGCGGATGCTAAGCTACAGGACTGTTTCGCTAGCACAGACTGGAATATGTTCCGGGGTTCATCCTATGGCATTGAGGATGCTAAGCTACAGGACTGTTTCGCTAGCACAGACTGGAATATGTTCCGGGGTTCATCCTATGGCATTGAGGAGTACACCACATCAGTCACCGGCTTCATTAATAAGTTAATCGACGACATTTCAAGTTTCAAGTTTTTAATGTCACATGCACAAGTACAGTGAAATGCCTTTCTTGCAATCTCAAAACCCAACAATGAAATAATCAATACAAATTGAATACTAGAAAAAACACATGAGAAATAAGAATAAATATGAAGAACACATTAAGTAAGTAACTAAGTAAGTAAGCATACTATATACAGGGTCAGTTCAATTACCATATTTACAATGTGCAGGGATACTGGAGTGATGGAGGTAGATATGTATAGGGGTAGGGTGACTAGGCAACAGGACATAAGAGTAGCAGCAGCGTGTGTGTGAGTGGGCGTGCGTGTGTGTAGAGTCAGTATAAATGTATGTGCATATTATGTGTGAGTGAGCAGATGATGGACTGAGCGTGTGTGTGAGTTTGTAGGGCCCTGTGAGTGTGCATATAAGAGGTCAATAAAGATACAAGGTTAACTCAGATAGTCTGTGTAGCTATTTTGTTAGCTATTTCTCAGTCTTAATGCTTGGGGATAGAAGCTGTTCAAGAGCCTGTTGGTGTCAGACTTGATGCACTGGTACCACTTGCCCTGCAGAAGCAGAGAGAACTGTCTATGGCTTGGTTGGCTGGAGTCTTTAACAATTTTCTGGGCCTTCCTTTTACACCGCCTGGTATAGAGGTCCTGGATGGCAGGGAGCTCAGCCCCAGTGATGTACTGGGCTGTCCGCACCACCCTCTGTAGCGCCATGTGATCGAGGGCGGTGCTATTGCCATACCAGGCAGTGATGCAGCCATTGAAGATGCTCTCAATGGTACAGCTGTATAGCTTTTTGAGGATTTGAGGGCCCATGACAAACTTTTTTTAACCTCCTGAGGGGGAAGAGGCGCTGTCATGCCTTCTTCACGACTGTGGGCGTGTGTGGATCATTTTTAAGTTCTTAGTGATTTGGACACCGAGTAACTTGAAGCTCTCGACCTGCTCCACTGCAGCCCCAGTCGATGTGGTGGAGGTTGATGTCCAGACCCAGAGTCCTATGCTTGGTGACGAGCTTGGAGGGGACAATGGTGTTGAACGCTGAGCTAGGCGGGTGAGGGTAGTGTGGCGTGCAATTGAGATTGCGTCATCTATGGATCTGTTGGGGCGGTATGTAAATCGGAGTGGGTCTAGAGTGTCTGGGATGGTGGAGTAAATGTGTGCCATAACCAGCCTCTCAAAGCACTTCATGATTACAGCAGTGAGTGCTACAGGGCGGTAGTCATTGTGGCATGAAGTCTAAGAGTTATCGGGGACAGGAATGATGGTGGTCATTTTAAAAACATGTGGGGATTACAGACTGGGACAGGGGAGAGGTTGAAAATTACTGTGAATAAGCCTGCCAGCTGTTCTGCAGCATGCTCTGAGAACGCGCCCTGGAATACCGTCGGGCCCCGCTGCCATGAGGGTGTTGACCTGATTAAAGACCTTGCTCACGTCGGCCTCGGGAGAGTAAGATCACCCAATCCTCTGGGTCGGTGACGGCCCTCACACTCGGCACAATGTTGTTATTGTCGAAGCGTGCATAAAATGCATTTGAGTTCGTCAGGTAGAAAGGCACCGTTGGGCAGATCACGGCTGGGTCTTCCTTTGTAATCCGTAATGGACTGTAGCCTCTGCCATATGCGACGGGGATCAGAGTCTGTGTGACATGATTCCACCTTATTCCTATATTGTCCTTTTGCTCGTTTGATGACTCTGCGGAGGTCGTAGCGGGACTTCTTGTACTTGTTCCTGTCCTCAGCCGTAGCCCCAGGGTTGTCTGGGATAGCCCTGTGTGCTGTAGCCCTGTCCTTTAGTTTAGCGCCAACCTCTGTGTTAATCCAGGGCTTTTGATTGGGGAAGCAGCGAACCTTAACTGTGTGGACAACATCGCCGATGCATTTCCTAATGAAGCCGGGGACGGAGGTGGTTAGCTCCACTATGTTATCGTCGGCGGAATCTCGAAACATGTTCCAATCAGCTCTAGCAAAGCAGTCCTGACGTATAATCTCTGATTCTGATGACCATTTCTCAACGGAGCGAGTCACGGGTACTTCCTGTTTGAGTGTCTGCTTGTAAACAAGAAGCAGGAGGGCGGAGTCATGATCTGATTTGTTCGAATGGCGGACAATGGGGGGGCCTTGCATGCTTTATCACCCTTAGTGGCGTTGGAGACGTGTTGATGAAAGTTGGGCGTCACGTGTGTTAGTGACGCGGAATTAAAGTCACTGGCAACCAAAAAAGCAGTCTCTGGATGTAGGTTTTCTTGCTTGTTTATAGCCTCGTACAGTTTGTGAAGTGCTAGCTTGTTATTTTCCTTGTCCTGGGGTGGAGAAGATGGCTGCCGTTTAAACAGTCACGATAACAGATGAAAACTCCCTCGGGAGTAAGAAGGGTCGGCATTTGACCATCAGGTATTCCAAGACGGGTGAACAGTGGGTCGACATTTCCACCGCTCTGGAGTTAGCACACCAGTTGGTGTTGATGTAGAGGCAAACCACTCCCCTCCTCGATTTCCAAGACTCCACTGTCCTGTCTTCCAGTGAATGGAGAATCCATTGCGTCGGATAGCCATGGGGGGTATCTTGTCAAAGAGACATGTTTCAGAAAAGCAAAGAATATTGCAGTTTCGAGAGTCCCGTTGGTAGCAAATCTGCGATCGGAGATCATCCATTTTATTATCAAGTGACTGGCCAGTAGAATGGAGGGAAGAGGCATCTTGCCTCTGTAACGCCGGCGTTTCCTCTTGGTTAGCCTGAAAATTGGGTCGAATTACAGATGATGCAATCTCAATTGAACTCCACACTGCCCTTTCTCACCTGGACAAAAGGAACACCTATGTGAGAATGCTGTTCGTTGACTACAACTCAGCATTCAACACCATAGTACCCTCTAAGCTCATCACTAAGTTAAGGACCCTGGGATTAAATACCTCCCTCTGCAACGGGATCCTGGACTTCCTGACGCAACAACACATCCAGGGTGCATGCTTAGTCCCCTCCTGAACTCCCTGTTCACCCAGGACAGCGTGGCCGCACACGACTTCAACACCATCATTACATTTGCAGACGACATGACGGTGGTAGCCCTGATCACCGACGACGATGAGACGGTCTATAGGGAGGAGGTCCGAGACCTGGCAGTGTGGTGCCAGGACAACAACCTCTTCTTCAACATCAACAAGACAAAGGAGATGATCATGGACTACAGGAAGCGGAGGGCTGAGCACGACCCCATTGAGAGCTTCAACTTCCTCTGTGTCCACATCACTAAGGAATTATCATGGTCCACATACACCAACACAGTTGTGAAGAAGGGACGACAACACCTCTTCCCCCTCAGGAGGCTGAAAATATTTGTCATGGGCCCTCAGATCCTCAAAAAGTTCTACAGCTGCACCATTGAGAGCATCTTGACTGCTGCGTCACCGCTTGGTATGGCAACTGACTGGCATCCGACCGCGAAGCACTACAGAGGGTGATGCGTAAGGCCCAGTACATCACTGGGGCCGAGCTCCCTGCTATCCAGGACCTCTATACCAGGCGGTGTCAGAGGAAGGCCCTAAAAATGGTCAAACTCCACCCACCCAAGTCAAAGACTGTTCTCTCTGCTACCGCACGGAAAGCGGTACCGGAACAGCTAATCATGTTTACCCGGACTATTTGCATTGTCCCCCCACCCCACTTTGTAACACATCAAAATGTTGTAAATATTTACCGGTACCGGAGTGCCAAGTTATCATTGATCTTTTTCTTCTCTCTCCATCGTTGGGAAGTAAGTAAGCATTTCACTGTTAGTCTGTGTTCAAAGCACGAGGCAAATACATTTTTATTTTATTTGAGTAAGTGAACACATTTGTAACATTATTAAATGATACTAGCCTCATCCCAGTAAGTGAACACATTTATAACATGATTAAAACTGGTGTCCTAGTTACACTAACTGGCACAAGCTTGGAGGTGTTGTGTGCGTGTGCGCGTGTGTGTTTGTGTGTGTAATGCAGTATCTGAGGACGACCTTGATCATCGGAGCTCTACACTCTACACTCTACATGAAAGAGAAACATACTGGACTCCTGCCAACATTCTGCAGTGTGTGTACACACACATGTGCTTCCGAACATGTGTGTGTGTGTATGTGTGTTTGTGTGTGTGTGTGTGTGTCTGTGTGTTTGTGTGTCTGTGTATTTGTGTGTCTGTGTGCTTGTGTGTGTGTTTGTGTGTGTTGTGTGTGTGTGTGTGTGTCTGTGTGTATGTGTGTGTGTGTGTGTGTGTCTGTGTGTCTGTGTGTTTGTGGTGTGTGTGTGTGTGTGTGTGTGTGTGTGTGTGTGTGTGTGTGTGTGTGTGTGTGTGTGTGTGTGTGTGTAGTCATGGCAGAATCAAAAAAGGTTTATTCCCTCTCACCTTGCCAGATGTCCCTACCAGGACTGTCACTGCAGCAGATTCAGATCAGTGTATGTCTGCTCTGTGTGTGTGTGTGTGTGTGTGTGTGTGTGTGTGTGTGTTTGGGGTGCAGGTGAGGGAGGGGGGGGGGGGGGGGGGCTGGCATGGTCTCTATGGTGATGAGACAAGCTGCAGGTTTAGATGAAACATCCATCACTGGGAGGGAGGGAGGTAGGGAGGGAGGGAGGGAGGGAGGGAGGGAGGGAGGGAGGGAGGGAGGGAGGGAGAGGCATTGTGTAGTTCCACTATTATGGGTGGGGAAAGGGAGGGGGGCAATGGAAAAGGAGGGGGGGGAGGAGGAGAAGAGAGGGAATGTTAATATGTGTTAATATAATTTATGTTAATATGTGTTAATATAATTTATGTTAATATGTATGTGATATGGGTAGTAGACTGACTGTAAACTGAGCAGGCAGAGGTCCAAAAGCACCTAGTTTATAACTGCTGTACTCCACTATAACACAAGAGGTGTGTGTGTGTGTGTGTGTGTGTGTGTGTGTGTGTGTGTGTGTGTGTGTGTGTGTGTGTGTGTGTGTGTGTGTGTGTGTCGGGAAGCAGTGAAGGTGGGCGCATTTCTCACTGAGAGCGGATAGGAAGAGAAAGTGAGGGAGGGAGGGAGGGAGGGAGGGAGGAGAAGAGTGGCGCAGTGTGAGTCGTGTGGCAGTGCTTTTGCCTCGATCTCTTCACATCCTCCTCTCCTCCTCCTCCTCATCCTTGTTTCTTGCCACACCTCTAATAGAGGAGCGACCCGGGGATCGTTCTATCCATCGCTGGAGAGGGATAACACACTCACACACACACCTCAGCCTCAGTCATGGTGTTCATCAGCTTGGCTCTCAAATCTGTCCTGAAGTACTTCAACAGGAACAACAGCGGTAAGACACTGTATGACTATTCTGTGACAGGGGTGTGTTAGGGGGGGTGTCTCTGTGAGCAGGCAGATTGCTCAAGAGTGACTTCGAAATTGGATTGTACATCCATGTCCTGAGGACGTCGGGTACTGCCTTCAAGACTGTTGGTTGTAATCCCCAACTAACTCACACTGTCTCATGTCTGAGTTAGACATTCATCCATGTTTCTCAAACGTTAGTGTTTAAGGTTATGTTCAGGCATTAACTCTGAATGGTTAAGGTACGGGTTAAGGTTTGGGATAGGCTTAAAACTAAAATTATAATTAAACGTATATCGCTGGATTCAAACATGTGACATTTGGCACCAGAGGCAGCGCTAACTGTTGCCCCTAGTGGCTGGTTTCCACGTCATCTCCCGACGTCCTCAGACATGGCTAGACGGCGAATATAGACTTGTATCATGGGTGTCCTGGCTGGTAATCCCATGACTGCATAAGAAGGTTGCGTGTTTGATCCCAGTGGTACACATGTATTTTTATTTTTCCTATCCCGAACCTTAACCCTTACCTTAACCATTCGGAATGAGTGCCTTAACGTAATGTTTTACCCTATCAAAAACCTTAACCCTTAACTTTCTAAATGTGACATTTGGAACAACTTTGAAAATGTGACGTTTGGATAACTGTGGATAAACATCTAATTCTGCAGTGAGACTGTGAGAGGTGGTTGGTGTGAGAGTCTGAGGGTTGAGAGAATGTGTGTGAGGAGGGAGTGAGATGTATCTGAATCTGAATTACTCAACTCCTGTCAGATTGAGAGGCTTGTGTATGGAGTGACCTCGCTGGTCCAGAGGAGCTCCAGGACAACGTGCAAAGAAAGATGCTAGAGGTGTGTGTGTGTATATATACGTGGGTGCATGTGTGTGTGTTTGTTTGTGTGTGAGAGAGGGAGTGTGTGTGCATGCGTCCGTGTGTGTGTGAGAGTGTGCATGAGTACGTGAATGCAGGCATGCATGCACTTGTGTGTGTGTGTGAAAGAAGTTTTGTGCACACGTCCCCAATACTCAGTGCAGTGTTTCTCCTAGGTCACCTTGACTTGTGCTGAGAGGAGAGAGGAGAGGGCGAAACAGAAGAGTGTGTGTGAATGTGTTAGAGGTGTTTCATTCTGAGGAGGTTCATATCACCAGGCCATGGATATATAACCCAGCCAGGTCTCCTCCCCTCCCCCCTTCCTCCCCAGCCAGGTCCCCCCTTGTCTCCCCTCCCCCCCCCCCCCCCCCTTTCCTCCCTAGCCAGGTCACCCTCCCTCCCCCCTTCCTCCCCAGCCAGGTCTCCCCCCCCCCCCCCTTCCTCCCCAGCCAGGTCACCCTCCCTCCCCCCTTCCCCTTCCCCCTTCCTCCCCAGCCAGGTCTCCCCCCCCCCCCCCTTTCCTCCCTCCCCCTTCCTCCCTAGCCAGGTCACTCCCACCCCCCCCTTTCCTCCCTCCCCCTTCCTCCCTAGCCAGGTCACTCCCCCCCCCCCCCTTCCTCCCCAGCCAGGTCACCCTCCCTCCCCTTCCTCCCCAGCCAGGTGATACAAGTCAGTATTAAACTTCCATCCATGTCTGAAGATGTCTGGAGATGACGTGGAAATCGGCCACTAGGGGCAACAGTGAGCACTGTTACCTTCAAGTAGGTTTCGGTTTTGCCTCTGGTGCAAAAGGTTGCATGTTCGAATCCAGGCGATAGAAAAATGTTTTTGAGATTTTTGTTTTAACTCTATCCCAAACCTTAACCCCTACCTTAACCATTCAGAGTTAATTTTGCATTTGTATTTATTAGTGATCCCCATTAGGTCCTTCCAAGGCAGCAGCTTCTCTTCCTGGGGTCCAAACATACTAAGACACTTACATCACACATAAAACAAAAGATAGAACAGTACATCATATTACATTGTTACACCACTACATATCTACAATACAAAATGTATAATACCACCATACAACAATATTACAATGTACACTACCATTCAAAAGTTTGGGGTCACTTAGAAATGTCCTCGTTATCGAAAGAAAAGCAATTTTTTTGTCCATTAAAATAACATCAAATTGATCAGAAATACAGTGTAGACATTGTTAATGCTGTAAATGGCTATTGTAGCTGGAAACTGCAGATTTTTTATGGAATATCTACATAGGCGTACAGAGGCCCATTCTCAGCAACCATCAGTCCTGTGTCCCAATGGCACGTTGTGTTTGCTAATCCAAGTTTATCATTTTAAAATGCTAATTGATCATTAGAAAACCCTTTTGCAATTATGTTAGCACAGCTGAAAACTGTTGCGCTGATTAAAGAAGCAATTCAACTGTCCTTCTTGAGACTAGTTGAGTATCTGGAGCATCAACAATTGTGGGTTCGATTACAGGCTCAAAATAGCCAGAAACAAATAACTTTCTTCTGAAACTCGTCAGTCTATTCTTGTTCTGAGAAATGAAGGCTATTCCATGCGAGAAATTGCCAAGAAACTCAAGATCTCGTACAACGCTGTGTACTACTCCCTTCACAGAACAGCGCAAACAGGAGTGGGAGGCCCCGGTGCACAACTGAGCAAGAGGACAAATACATTAGTGTCTAGTTTGAGAAACAGACGCCTCACAGGTCCTCAAAACACCAGTCTCAACGTCAACAGTGAAGAGGCAACTCCGGGATGCTGACCTAGGCAGAGTTGCAAAAAGAAACTGTGTGTCAGTGGATGCTCCTCAGAGGAGGAAGGGGAGGACCATCCTCCTCAGTGAATTTCATAAAAATTAAAATGGTAAAACATTAAAAAAGTTATCATTTTTTAGATAAAACTATACTAAATGTAATAACGTCACCAAATAATTGATTAAAACACGCTATTTTACCAAGTCAAAGGTAAGCTTTTGGTATTACTAATTTATTGCCACCGGGACCCACCGGTGTTACTGCTACACTGTAACGTTACTGCATTACTGACGCATTAGTTCTATTAGCTATGCTGACTGTGATGTTACTTTAGCTAATATTGTGACAACGATGTAGGCTGTGTGTAGCGGTTTGGCTTAGAAATATATTTTTTTGCCTGGTCACATACAGCTGATGTGTTTTGCATTGAAGTCCACAAGCAAAGGGAAGCGGTGAGAGGAGGAGAGCGCTTAGATGTGAGAAGGAATACAACGTGGCTGCTATGAAAGTGAACTGTGTTTACGCGTGATCAGGGATGTATTCATTCTGCCGATTCTGTTGAAAAATTGCTTCTTAAACGGAAGCAAACTGAACAAAACGGAGATAAACATACTTGAATTTGTCCAATAGAAACTCTCATTTGCAGCTGTTGGACTAATGATAACGCTAGATGCTAACGTTAACGTTAATGCTAACGCTAACGCCCTAGATCAGCTAGATGCAGGCAAGAGTGTGCAAGGTGGTATTGAATGTCACTGCCTGTCCATGTGTCACCATCTGTCACCTCAAATGTGTCTCTCGACCTACAGTACGTTGTAAGCTTTCATTCATAGCAACCTCATGATGGGGTACGGGGAAAATTTGAGTATCATGTAGTAGCCTAAACCTATCGCTGTTACACTGAACTGCGTGAATGGAATATGAATGAGAGTCATCCAATATGCTGTAATAGAAATAAGGCCATGCTCATGAAAAAAAAATCGTCCTCCCTCATCTTAAACGGCACCGACCGCCACTGGTGTGTGTGTCTCTTCACAGTATTTGTATCTGTTTTTTCAATCTGATTTTACTGCTTGCATCAGTTACCTGATGTGGAATACAGTTCCATGTAGTCATGGCTCTATGTAGTACTGTGCGCCTCCCATAGTCTGTTCTTGACTTGGGGATTTTGAAGAGACCTCTGGTGGCATGTCTTGTAGGGTATGCATGGGTGTCTGAGCTGTGTGCTAGTAGTTTAAACAGACAGCTCGGTGCATTCAGCATGTCAACACTTCTTACAAAAACAAGTAGTGATGAAGTCAATCTCTCCTTCACTTTGAGCCAGAAGAGATTTACATGCATATTATTAATGTTAGCGCTCTGTGTACATTTAAGCGCCAGCCGTGCTGCCCTGTTCTGAGCCAATGGTAATTTTCCGAGGTCCCTCTTTCTGGCGCCTGACCACATGACTGAACAGTAGTCCAGGTGTGACAAAACTAGGACCTGCCCTGTTGATAGCGTTGTTAAGAAGGTAGAGCAGCACTTTATTATGGACAGACTTCTCCCCATCTTAGCTACTGTTGCATCAACATGTTTTGACCATGACAGTTTACAATCCAGTGTTACTCCAAGCAGTTTAGTCACCTCAACTTGCTCAATTTCCACATTATTTATTACAAGATTTAGTTGAGGTTTAGGGTTTAGTGAATGATTTGTCCCAAATAAAATACTTGTAGTTTTTGAAATATTTAGGACTAACTTGTTCCTTGCCACCCATTCTGAAACGAACTGCAGCTCTTTGTTAAGTGTCGCAGTGATTTCACTCGCTGTAGTAGCTGACATGTACAGTCCCCTGTAGCTCAGTTAGTAGAGCGTGGCGCTTGCAACGCCAGGGTTGTGGGTTCGTTTCCCATGGGGGGACAGTGTGAAAATGTATGCACTCACTAAATGTAAGTCGCTCTGGATAAGAGCGTCTGCTAAATGACTAAAATGTGAAATGTGTTGAGACGTCCGCATACATAGACACACTGGCTTTACGGGAGACTGTGAGAGCCTGTAGATAATAGGCTGTATTTTCCCAATCCTCTCTGTTCCCTTCTCTCTACTGTGGTCACAAGACCACACACACACACACACACACACACACACACACACACACATCCACGTTCACACACACACTAAAACACAGTTGTAGGTAAAATCTTTAAAGACTACCCACATACAATGGTATTATTTGTAATTTGGGAGGAAATCTGTATTTGTGGTTGCGCGTGCATGTGTGTGTTTGTGTGTGTGTGTGTGCCTGTGTCTGTGTTGTATTGAATTAAAATAAATATCTCTCTCTCTCTTGTTCCCATCTTTCTCCCTCTACCTCTCTGTCTCTGTCTCTC
>NW_028161238.1:0-8684 GCF_964263955.1 Coregonus lavaretus
ATCAGGTCAACACCTGCATGGTCGCTCGGTCCGACGGTATGCCTGGGAGCGTTCTCAGACCATGTGCAGAAGGTCTGGCAGGCATATTAACCATATTAATCCTCTCCTTGTCCCAGTCTGTAATCCCCACATTTTTTAAAAGATGACTCCTGTACTCCCTGTTCACCCATGACTGTGACTCCAACACCATCATCAAGTTTTGCTGATGACACAACGGTGGTAGTTTGTGGTTGGCCTGATCACTGGCGACGATGAGTCAGCCTACAGGGAGGAGGTCAGTGATCTGACAGTGTGGTGCCGGAGCAACAACCTCTCCCTCAACGTCAGCAAGACCAAGGAGCTGATCGTGGACTACAGGAAACGGAGGGGCGAGCACGCCCCCATCCACATCGACGGGGCTGCAGTTGAGCAGGTCGAGAGCTTCATGTTCCTCGGTGTCCAAATCACTAAGATCTTAAAATGGTCCAAACACGCCCACAGTCGTGAAGAAGACATGACAGCACCTCTTCCCCCTCAGGAGGTTGAAAAGGTTTGGCATGGGCCCTCAAATCCTCAAAAAGTTATACAGCTGTACCACTGAGAGCCTCTTGACTGACTGCATCACTGCTTGGTATGGCAACAGCACCGCCCTGGATACCGGTGCATCAAATCTGACACCACCAGGCTCTTAAACAGCTTCTATCAGCAATAAGATGAATACCTAATAAACGGAATATCTGAGTTAACCTTGTATCTTTATTGACCTTTTATTTTTATTTTTTCACCCTCACAGGGTCCTACACACTCACACACACTCCATCATCTGATCACTCACACATAATATGCACATACATTTCTACCCACTCTACACACACGCACTCCCACTCACATACAAGCTGCTGCTACTCATATATCCTGATGCCTAGTCACCTTACCCCTATACATATCTACCTCTATCACTCCAGTATCCCTGCACATTGTTAATATGGTACTGGAACTGACCCTGTATATAGTCACCTGACACTTATACATATCTACCTCCATCACTCCAGTAACCCTGCACATTGTTAATATGGTACTGGAACTGACCCTGTATATAGTCACCTTACCCCTATACATATCTACCTCCATCACTCCAGTATCCCTGCACATTGTTAATATGGTACTGGAACTGACCCTGTATATAGTCACCTTACCCCTATACATATCTACCTCCATCACTCCAGTATCCCTGCACATTGTTAATATGGTACTGGAACTGACCCTGTATATAGTCACCTCACCCCTATACATATCTACCTCCATCACTCCAGTATCAAATCAAACCAAACTTTATTTGTCATATGCGCCGAATACAACAGGTGTAGACCTTACCGTGAAATGCTTACTTTCAAGCCCTTAACCAACTATGCAGTTCGAGAAAGAGTTAAGAAAATATTTAACAAATATAGGGGTAAAGTGACTATGCATAGATAATAGACAGCGGGTAGCAGCAGTGTAAAAACAAAAGGGGGAAGGTGTCAATGCAAATAGTCCGGGTAGCCATTTGATTAATTGTTCAGCAGTCTTATGGCTTGGGGGTAGAAGCTGTTAAGGAGCCTTTTGGTCCTAGACTTGGCTCTCCGGTACCGCTTGCCGTGCGGAAGCAGAGATAACAGTCTATGACTTGGGTGACTGGAGTCTCTGACATTTTTTTGGGCCTTCCTCTGACACTGCCTAGTATATAGGTCCTGGATGGCAGGAAGCTTGGCCCCAGTGATGTACTGGGCCGTACGCACTACCCTCTGTAGCGCCTTACGGTCAGATGCCGAGCAGTTGCCATACCAGGCGATGATGCAACCGGTCAGGATGCTCTCGATGGTGCAGCTGTAGAACCTTTTGAGGATCTGGGGACCCATGCAAAATCTTTTCAGTCTCCTGAGGGGGAATAGGCTTTGTTGTGCCCTCTTCACGATTGTCTTGGTGTGTTTGGACCATGATAGTTTGTTGGTGATGTGGACACCAAGGAACTTGAAACTCTCGACCCGCTCCACAGCCCCGTCGATGTTAATGGGGGCCTGTTCGGCCCTCCTTTTCCTGTAGTCCATGATCAGCTCCTTTGTCTTGCTCACATTGAGGGAGAGGTTGATGTCCCGGCACCACACTGCCAGGTCTCTGACCTTCTCCCTGTAGGCTGTCTCATCGTTGTTGGTGATCAGGCCTACCACTGTTGTGTCGTCAGCAAACTTAATGATGGTGTTGGAGTCGTGTTTGACCACGCAGTTGTGGGTGAACAGGGAGTACAGGAGGGGACTAAGCACACACCCCTGAGGGGCCCCCGTGTTGAGGATCAGTGTGGCTGATGTGTTGTTTCCTATCCTTACCACCTGGGGGGCGGCCCGTCAGGAAGTCCAGGATCCAGTTGCAGAGGGAGGTGTTTAGTCCCAGGGTCCTTAACTTAGTGATGAGCTTTGTCGGCACTATGGTGTTGAACGCTGAGTTGTAGTCAAGGAATAGCATTCTCACATAGGTGTTCCTTTTGTCCAGGTGGGAAAGGGCAGTGTGGAGTGCGCATTGTTAATATGGTATGGAACTGACCCTGTATATAGTCACCTGACCCCTATACATATCTACCTCCATCACTCCAGTAACCC
The DNA here is from genome assembly GCF_964263955.1 of Coregonus lavaretus. Lineage (NCBI taxonomy): Eukaryota > Metazoa > Chordata > Actinopteri > Salmoniformes > Salmonidae > Coregonus > Coregonus lavaretus. The sequence continues at coordinate 2,613 of NW_028161238.1, forward strand.
TCCACTTTGTAAATATGGTACTGGAACTGACCCTGTATATAGTCACCTTACCCCTATACATATCTACCTCCATCACTCCAGTAACCCTCCACTTTGTTAATATGGTATTGGAACTGACCCTGTATATAGTATTCTTACTAACCAACCTATTGTGTTCTTCATATTTCCTATTCTTATTTCTTCCTGTTTTAAAAAAAAATATTACAATGTTTTAATTGTTGGGGTCAGAGTTAGCAAGAAAGGCATTTCACTGTACTTATGCATGTGACATTAAAAACGTGAAACTTGAAACTCCCTCTCCCTCTCTACCGCACCTGCTGTCTCGACCTCTGAATGCTCGGCTATGAAATGCCAACTGACATTTACTCCTGAGGTGCTGACCTATTGCACCCTCTACAACCACTGTGATTATTATTTGACCCTGCTGGGTCATCTATGAATGTTTGAACATCTTGAAGAACGATCTGGCCTTAATGGCCATGTACTCTTGTAATCTCCACCCGGCACAGCCAGAAGAGGACTGGCCACCCTTCACAGCCTGGTTCCTCTCTAGGTTTCTTCCTAGGTTCCTGCCGTTCTAGGGAGTTTTTCCTAGCGACCGTGCTTCTACATCTGCATAGCTTGCTGTTTGGGGTTTTAGTCTGGGTTTCTATATAAGCACTTTTTGACATCTGCTGATGTAAAAAGGGCTTTATAAATACATTTGATTGATTAATTGATCATGTCTTGTCTCCAGGGATGGAGGAAGGAAGGGAGGGATGGATGGAGGTAGGGAGGAAGGTGGGTGGGAGGGAGGGAGGGAGGGAGGGAAGGAAGGAAGGAAGGAAGGAAGGAAGGAAGGAAGGAAGGAAGGAAGGAAGGAAGGAAGGAAGGAAGGATGGAAGGAAGGAAGGAGGGTAGGAGGGAGGGATGGAAGGAGGGAGGAGGGTGGGTGGGTGGGAGGGAAGGAGGGAGGAGGGTGGGTGGGTGGGATGGAAGGAGGGAGGAGGGTGGGTGGGTGGGATGGAAGGAGGGAGGAGGGTGGGTGGGTGGGATTGCTGGAAAGCAAACCATCTGTTATGATTACAACTATTAGTGAGCAGGGCCCAGTTTCCCGACAGCGAGGGTATTTCTTGCAACGGCCGAAGATGTAACATGCGTTTCCCAAAACGCCACGCAGAGAGAACGGTCACTGAGTGCGTCATTGAGGCATGTGTCGACACTGATAGGATCGAAAAGAAAGGCAGCGCTGCATCAGATCCCAGATCAGCTTTCTCCAGTCAAATCTTGTCTTAACATTAGAATTATTCCACAATACTGACGATGGATCAGGTCCTAGAGAGATTTTATCACCTTTGGCTACAAATATTGAGGCGGGTTATTCTAAAGCTAAAACACTACCTGTTATTAAATATATTAAGGCAAAAATAACAGACAGTAGACAAATAAAATTCAATTGAATTAACATTACATTTATTCTAATAACATTGAAATATATACCCACTACTGTAGGTAGGATATTAGTATTTTAATGCAGTCTCATCTGGGTTTTCATTTGAAGCATATTTTTATCCATCGCTTGTTTTTTAACAGTTGCGAAGACATTAAACAACTTTGTATTTGTAGTCAACTTCGTTGTGACATTATCGGAGGTCGCAGAGAGACAGCTGGACTGTATATTTAACGGAGAACGCATCTAACGATGGGACTTAGCTGTTCTACTAGTGGTCCGAGTGAAGTAATGATATCTACTAACATCCTATACACATGAAGCTTGCCCAGCGCTTACAAGCCAAGACCCTCCATGTCCATTTACATTTTAGTCATTTAGCAGACGCTCTTATCCAGAGCGACTAGGGTTAAGTGCCTTGCTCAAGGGTACATCAACAGATTTTGTTTTCACCTAGTTGGCTCGGGGATTAGAACCAGTGACCTTTCGGTTACTGGCACAACGCTCTTAACCACTAAGCTAGCTGCCACCCCTCTCTATTGCTCTCTCCGCCACCCGCAAAATTTCTGTCACATCTCGCACCCTACACTTGTCTGTCCATCAAGCACGTAAACAACTATAGCTTGCCTGCTCCATAGCAAATTGCTCTATCCGCAGTGACTGGTATTTAATGAGCTAAATGTAAAAACGATGTTGATTTCACCGGTTAATAAAGGGAACAGAAAGGAATGATATAAACTATATTTATGGGGGAACCGGTTCAGAATTTTATTATGCTGGTTGGAACAATTGAATGGAATGAAAAATACCAGCCAGGTCACCCGTGATACAAGTCAGTATTCGACGTCCATCCATGTCTGAGGATATTGGGAGATAACATGGAAACCAGCCACTAGGGGCAACAGTGAGCGCTGTTACCTTTCAAGTAGGTTTCTGTTTTGCTAGGGTGTTGTGGATGGGGATGGTGGATGTGCGGTTGTTTTTGAGATTTTTTTGTTTTAAACCTATCCCAAACCTTAACCCTTACCTTAACCATTCTGAGTTCATGTCTAAACGTAACACTTCAAAATTTGACGTTTGCAACAAAATGTGACGTATGAGAAACATGGGATGAACGTCTAACTCTGACATGAGACTGTGAGAGCTAGTTGAAAAATACAGGGATTTTGTTTGGAACCGAACAGTTATGAAGCCTTTTTACGTTGCATGTTGGAATTTACAAGGCTTGAAGTCCTCTGCTTTTGGGCTAAAGAGCAGAAACCCAGACTTCCTTAAAGAAATTGATGATGTTGATATTGTAGTACTACAGGAAACATGGTGCAGAGGTGATGTTTCCACTGGCTGTCCACTAGGTTATAGGGAGATAATCGTACCATCCACCAAATTAAAAGGAATCACACAGGGCAGAGACTCAGGGGGAATGCTAATATGGTATAAATCTGAACTAACTAATTCAATCGAATTGATCAAAACAGGAGAATTCTTTATCTGGCTAAAAATCAACAAGGAGGCTATCTTAACAGATAACAACGTCTTCCTCTGTGCCACATACATTTCCCCCTCAGAGTCACCCTACTTCAATGAAGAGAGTTTCTCCATTCTAGAGGGGGAGATTAGTCACTTTCAGGCCCAAGGCAATGTACTGGTCTGTGGAGACCTGAATGCTAGAACAGCAGAAGAACTAGACACTATTAACAGTCATGGGGACAAACACCTACCGGGAAGCAACAACCTTTCCCTCCCCACATACCCCCCTAGAAACAACTATGACAAAGTGAAAAACAAAAATGGAGTACAGCTCCTGAAGCTCTGTTGAACACTGGGTCTGTACATAGTCAATGGTAGGTTAAGAGGGGACTCTTTTGGTAGGTACACCTACAGCTCATCCCTTGGCAGCAGTACTGTAGACTACTTCATCACAGACCTCAACCCAGAGTCTCTCAGAGCCTTCACAGTCAGCCCACTAACACCTCTCTCTGACCACAGTAAAATCACAGTGTATCTGAAAAGAGCAGAACCCAACCATGAAGCATCACGGCCCAATAAATTACATGGTACTAAACAGACCTATAGATGGAGTGCAAACAGTACAGAAATCTACCAAAAAGCAATTAGTAGCCAAAAAATACAATCTCTCCTGGACAACTTTTTAGCATTAACATTCATATATCTAATCAAAAACGCAGAGACCCAGACAACAAAAATATACGTCTTCAATATGGGGAAACACTGAAGCAATACAAACACACCCTAAGAACAAAAAAGGAACAGCACATTAGAAATCAGATAGATGTGATTGAGGAATCCATAGAATCAAACCACTTCTGGGAGAATTTGAATAAATTAAACAAACCTCATAATGAGGAATTGGCTATCCAAAATGGGGATATGTGGAGAAATCACTTTGCAAACCTCTACAGCAATATAACAAAGAGCCCAGAACAACAAGATATACAAGAAAAATTACAAATCCTTGAATCAGCAGTCAAAGACTATCAGAATCCTGTGGATACCCCAATTACAGAACAAGAATTATTGGAAAAACTTTGCACTCTCCAACCCAAAAAGGCATGTGGTGTTGATGGTATTTCAAATGAAATGATCAAATATAAAGACCACAAATTCAAATTGGCTATACTCAAACTCTTCAACATTATCCTAACTGCAGGTATTTTCCCCGATATTTGGAACCAAGGATTGATCACACCAATTTATAAAAATGGAGACAAATTTGACCCAAATAATTACAGAGGAATTTGCGTTAACAGCAACTTGGGGAAAATTCTCTGCAGTATCATAAACAGCAGACTACATCATTTCCTTGACGAACACAACGTCCTAAGCAGAAGCCAGATTGGATTTGTAAAAAATTATCGTACAACAGACCACATTTACACCCTCCAGACTCTAATTGACAAACAAGTATATCAAAACAAAGGCAAAATCTACTCGTGTTTTGTAGACTTCAAGAAAGCATTTGATTCAATTTGGCACGAAGGTATTTTTTTTACAAACTAATAGAAAGTGGTATTGGAGGGAAAACATATGATGTTATTAAATCAATGTACACTAAAAACAAATGTGCGATTAAAATCGGCAACAAGCAAACAGACTTCTTCTCTCAGGGACGTGGAGTGAAACAGGGCTGCCCAATAAGTCCAACACTATTTAACATCTACATTAACGAATTGGCAAAAACATTAGAAGAATCGGCAGCACCTGGTCTCACCCTACACAACACTGAAATCAAGTGTCTGCTGTACGCAGATGACCTGGTGCTACTGTCTCCCACTAAGGAGGGGTTACAGCAGCATCTAGATCATCTGCACAGGTTCTGTCAGACCTGGGCTCTGACCATTAATCTAAAAAAACGAATATAATGATATTCCAAAAAAGGTCCGGAAATCAGGATGACAAATATAAATTCTATTTGGACACAGTTCTATTAGAACACACCAAAAATTACACATATCTAGGACTAAATATCAGCAACACAGGTAGCTTTCACATGGCTGTGAATGACCTGAGAGACAAAGCAAGAAGAGCATTCTATGCCATTAAAAGGAATATTAAAATTGAAATTCCAATTAGAATCTGGCTCAAAATTTTCCAATCAGTTATAGAACCAATTGCTCTATATGGCAGCGAAGTATGGGGTCCGCTCTCTAATACTGAATTTACCAAATGGGACAAACATCCAATCGAAATACTGCATGCAGAGTTTTGCAAAGAAAAACTCCAAATAACGCATGTAGAGCAGAATTGGGCCAATACCCCCTCCTTATTCGAATAGAAAAAAGAGCCATCAAATTTTACAACCATCTAAAAACAAGTGACCCCAAAACATTCCATCACACAGCTCTACTATGTCAAAAGATGAAACAAGAGAAGAGTCCCCTCAGCCAGCTGGTTCTGAGGCTCAGTTCACTAACCAAAACCAACCTCATAGAGCCTCAGGACAGCACTCAGAAAATCTGGCCCAACCAAATCATCACAAAGCAAAAAGAAAAATATATCACCTATTGGAAAGACACCACAAAAAATCTAAGTAAACTTCAATGCTATTTGGCTCTAAACAGACAGTACATGGTGGCAGACTATCTGACCACTGTGACTGATAGAAAACTGAGAAAAACACTGACTAGGTACAGACTCAGTGAGCACAGTCTGGCTATAGAGACCGGTCGTCACAGGCAAACCTGGCTGCCCAGAGAGGACAGGCTGTGCTCACTCTGCCCCCGGGGAGAGGTAGAGACAGAGCTGCATTTCCTATTACACTGTGACAAATACTCAGACCTAAGAGAATCTTTCTTTCCCAAAATTATCATTCAGTACAAAGAATTTGAAACTATAAAAGAGGAAGAAAAAATCAAATATTTATTGGGTGAAAAGCCAAAATGTGCAATTTTGGCAGCCAAATATGTGTCCTCCTGCCACAACCTGAGGGACAGCCAGTGAAAAGTGTAATGTAATGTCAATAATATTTCCTGTTTTGTTTTGGCTTTCATAGCATGTAATGTGTCTTCTCAGTCATGTTGAGATTGGTCGACTACTATTGCTTTAATGTATTGTTATTCTCATTAATATTGTTGTTGTAGTTGCTGTTAATGGTAATCCCATTTCCACTACTACTATTATTATTG
>NW_028161237.1:2500-7500 GCF_964263955.1 Coregonus lavaretus
GGGAGGCCCATGCAGTGAGCTGCAGTCTCAGTCCGAGTGAGAGATGGTTTGAGCGGACACAGAGTGTGGGCCTGGAGGCATGGAGGTCGGGGAGGCCCATGCAGTGAGCTGCAAGTCTCAGTCCGAGTGAGAGATGGTTTGAGCGGACACGGAGTGTGGGCCTGGAGGCATGGAGGTCGGGGAGGCCCATGCAGTGAGCTGCAGTCTCAGTCCGAGTGAGAGATGGTTTGAGCGGACACAGAGTGTGGGCCTGGAGGCATGGAGGTCGGGGAGGGCCCATGCAGTGAGCTGCAGTCTCAGTCCGAGTGAGAGATGGTTTGAGCGGACACAGAGTGTGGGCCTGGAGGCATGGAGGTCGGGGAGGCCCATGCAGTGAGCTGCAGTCTCAGTCCGAGTGAGAGATGGTTTGAGCGGACACAGAGTGTGGGCCTGGAGGCATGGAGGTCGGGGACGCCCATGCAGTGAGCTGCAGTCTCAGTCCGAGTGAGAGATGGTTTGAGCGGACACGGAGTGTGGGCCTGGAGGCATGGAGGTCGGGGACGCCCATGCAGTGAGCTGCAGTCTCAGTCCGAGTGAGAGATGGTTTGAGCGGGGCAGGGAGTGTGGGCTTGGTGGTCGTGGTTCTGGAGCCCAGGCCATCCAGGGAGTGAGCTGCAGTCTGAGGCCGAGTGAGAGAGGGTTTGAGTGGGCAGGGAGTGTGGGCTTGGTGGTCGTGGTTCTGGAGCCCAGGCCATCCAGGGAGTGAGCTGCAGTCTCAGGCCGAGTGAGAGAGGGTTTCACTGGGCATGGAGTGTAGAGATGGAGGCAATGAGCTCCAGAGGTCACAAAGGTCAATGTGGGCCTGCATGGCTGTCAGCAGGGGCCACAGAGAGAAGGCCCAAGTGAATAGGTGTGTCTGTGTGAGTGAGTGAACCTGTCTCATAGGGGGGCAGAGCAGGCATCCCCTTTGGGGGCTGTCTGCTCTGTCCCCCTTTTTTTTTGGCCTCCTATACCTCTGGAGGTCAAGGGAGTAAGCTGTACTCTCAAGCCATGTGAGAGAGGCTTTTAATGGGAAGAGAGAGTTTAAAAAGAGGCATGTAGCTCCAGAGGTCACAAAGGTCAATGTGGGCCTGCATGGATGTCAGCAGGGCATGAGGGAGAAGGCCCAAGTGAATAGGTGTGTCTGTGTGAGTGAGTGAACCTGTCTCATAGGGGGGCAGAGCAGGCATCCCCTTTGGGGGCTGTCTGCTCTGTCCCCCTTTTTTTTTGGCCTCCTATACCTCTGGAGGTCAAGGGAGTAAGCTGTACTCTCAAGCCCATGGGAGAGAGGGTTTTAATAGGGGAGAGAGTGATTAAAAAGAGGCATGGTGCTCCAGGGGAGTGAGCTGTACTCTCATGCCCATGGGAGATGCCCTTTACTAGGCAGGGAGTTTAGAACAAGGTGCATGGAGCTCCAGAGGTCACAAAGGTCAATGTGGGCCTGCATGGATGTCAGCAGGGCATGAGGGAGAAGGCCCAAGTGAATAGGTTTGTCTGTGTGTGTCTGTGTGAGTGAGTGAGTGAGTGTGTGTGTGAACCTTTCCCACAGGAGGGCAGCACTGTGCAGGCAGCTCCAATGGAGGCTGGCTGCTCTGTGCCCATGTATTATTTGTTCTCTCTCTCTCTCTCTCTCCCCTTTCTTCTGGCCTGCTGGGTCACTTTTGTGTGTGGAGGGCTGGACTCTGTCTCACCCATCCCAGCCATGGGCACCCAGAATGCCCATGTGTGAGTCAGGAGCCCTCCCCTGGTTCTCCTAGTGAAATGACCTGTGGCGCCCCCCCTGTGGATGGATCTTGGTGGGGGTGCTTGGACCCCTTCTTGGGGTCTCCTCCAAGCCAGCCATGCCGACCATGGGCACCCAAAACCCCATGTGTGAGTGAACAGCCTCCCAGTGTACCCATAGTGAAATCAGGCTTAAAGTGACCTGTGGCGCCCCCCTGTGGATGGATCTGGTGGGGGTGCTTGGACCCCTTCTTGGGGTCTCCTCCAAGCCAGCCATGCCGACCATGGGGCACCCAAAACCCCCATGTGTGAGTGAACAGCCTCCCCAGTGTACCCATAGTGAAATCAGGCTTAAAGTGACCTGTGGCGCCCCCCTGTGGATGGATCTTGGTGGGGGTGCTTGGACCCCTTCTTGGGGTCTCCTCCAAGCCAGCCATGCCGACCATGGGCACCCAAAACCCCCATGTGTGAGTGAACAGCCTCCCCAGTGTACCCATAGTGAAATCAGGCTTAAAGTGACCTGTGGCGCCCCCCTGTGGATGGATCTTGGTGGGGGTGCTTGGACCCCTTCTTGGGGTCTCCTCCAAGCCAGCCATGCCGACCATGGGCACCCAAAACCCCCATGTGTGACGTGAACAGCCTCCCCAGTGTACCCATAGTGAAATCAGGCTTAAGTGACCTGTGGCGCCCCCCTGTGGATGGATCTTGGTGGGGGTGCTTGGACCCCTTCTTGGGGTCTCCTCCAAGCCAGCCATGCCGACCATGGGCACCCAAAACCCCCATGTGTGAGTGAACAGCCTCCCCAGTGTACCCATAGTGAAATCCGGCCTAAAGTGACCTGTGGCGCCCCCCTGTGGATGGATTCGGCTGTGGGTGCTTGGACCCCTTCTTGGGGTCTCCCCCAAGCTGGCCATGCCGACCATGGGCACCCAAAACCCCCATGTGTGAGTGAACAGCCTCCCCTGGGTCCCCATAGTGAAATCCGGCCTAAAGTGACCTGTGGCGCCCCCCTGTGGATGGATTCGGCTGTGGGTGCTTGGACCCCTTCTTGGGGTCTCCCCCAAGCTGGCCATGCCGACCATGGGCACCCAAAACCCCCATGTGGTGAGTGAACAGCCTCCCCCTGGGTCCCCATAGTGAAATCCGGCCTAAAGTGACCTGTGGCGCCCCCCTGTGGATGGATCTGGATGGGGGTGCTTGGACCCCTTCTTGGGGTCTCCTCCAAGCCAGCCATGCCGACCATGGGCACCCAAAACCCCCATGTGTGAGTGAACAGCCTCCCCTGGGTCCCCATAGTGAAATCAGGCTTAAAATGACATGTGGCGCCCCCCTGTGGATGGATCCGGCTGTGGGGTCTTGTACCCCCTCTTGGGGTCACCCCCAAGCCGGCCATGGGCACCCAAAACCCCCATGTGTGAGTGAACAGCCTCCCCTGTGTCCCCATAGTGAAATCAGGCCTAAAGTGACATGTGGCGCCCCCCTGTGGATGGATCCGGGTGGGGGTGCTTGGACCCCCTCTTGGGGTCTCCCCCAAGCCATGGGCAGCCAAATCCCCCATTTGTGAGTTAAGATCATCCCCTGGTTCCCCTAGTGAAATCAGGCCTAAAATGACCTCTGTGGCGCCCCCCTGTGGATGGATCCGGCTGTGGGGTCTTGGACCCCCTCTTGGGGTCACCCCCAAGCCAGCCATGGGCACCCAAAACCCCCATTTGTGAGTTAAGATCATCCCCTGGTTCCCCTAGTGAAATCAGGCTTAAAATGACATGTGGCGCCCCCCTGTGGATGGATCCGGGTGTGGGGTCTTGGACCCCCTCTTGGGGTCACCCCCAAGCCGGCCAAGGGCACCCAAAACCCCCATGTGTGAGGTAAGAGCCTCCCCTGGTTCTCCTAGTGTCCGCCGGCGGTTTACCATATGGGGGTGTCTGACCACCACCCCAATCCGAGAAAAGTGCATCAAAATCGGCCTCCGTGAGCCAGGAGTCGGTCCCTGGTTCTCATAGTGTCAACCGGATGATTTCCATATGGGGGTGTCTGACCACCAACCCAATCCGAGAAAAGTGCATCAAAATCGGCCTTCCGGGAGCCAGGAGTCGGTCCCTGGTTCTCATAGTGTCAACCGGATGGTTTCCATATGGGGGTGTCTGACCACCAACCCAATCCGAGAAAAGTGCATCAAAATCGGCCTTCCGGGAGCCAGGAGTCGGTCCCTGGTTCTCATAGTGTCAACCGGATGATTTCCATATGGGGGTGTCTGACCACCAACCCAATCCGAGAAAAGTGCATCAAAATCGGCCTTCCGGGAGCCAGGAGTCGGTCCCTGGTTCTCCTAATGTCAACCGGATGGTTTCCATATGGGGGTGTCTGACCACCAACCCAATCCGAGAAAAGTGCATCAAAATCGGCCTTCCGGGAGCCAGGAGTCGGTCCCTGGTTCTCATAGTGTCAACCGGATGATTTCCATATGGGGGTGTCTGACCACCAACCCAATCCGAGAAAAGTGCATCAAAATCGGCCTCCGTGAGCCAGGAGTCGGTCCCTGGTTCTCATAGTGTCAACCGGATGATTTCCATATGGGGGTGTCTGACCACCAACCCAATCCGAGAAAAGTGCATCAAAATCGGCCTTCCGGGAGCCAGGAGTCGGTCCCTGGTTCTCCTAATGTCAACCGGATGATTTCCATATGGGGGTGTCTGACCACCAACCCAATCCGAGAAAAGTGCATCAAAATCGGCCTTCCGGGAGCCAGGAGTCGGTCCCTGGTTCTCATAGTGTCAACCGGATGATTTCCATATGGGGGTGTCTGACCACCAACCCAATCCGAGAAAAGTGCATCAAAATCGGCCTCCGTGAGCCAGGAGTCGGTCCCTGGTTCTCATAGTGTCAACCGGATGATTTCCATATGGGGGTGTCTGACCACCACCCCAATCCGAGAAAAGTGCATCAAAATCGGCCTTCCGGGAGCCAGGAGTCGGTCCCTGGTTCTCCTAATGTCAACCGGATGATTTCCATATGGGGGTGTCTGACCACCAACCCAATCCGAGAAAAGTGCATCAAAATCGGCCTTCCGGGAGCCAGGAGTCGGTCCCTGGTTCTCATAGTGTCAACCGGATGGTTTCCATATGGGGGTGTCTGACCACCAACCCAATCCGAGAAAAGTGCATCAAAATCGGCCTTCCGGGAGCCAGGAGTCGGTCCCTGGTTCTCATAGTGTCAACCGGATGGTTTCCATATGGGGGTGTCTGACCACCAACCCAATCCGA
>NW_028161237.1:22500-25000 GCF_964263955.1 Coregonus lavaretus
CAGGCTTAAAGTGACCTGTGGCGCCCCCCTGTGGATGGATCTTGGTGGGGGTGCTTGGACCCCTTCTTGGGGTCTCCTCCAAGCCAGCCATGCCGACCATGGGCACCCAAAACCCCCATGTGTGAGTGAACAGCCTCCCCAGTGTACCCATAGTGAAATCAGGCTTAAAGTGACCTGTGGCGCCCCCCTGTGGATGGATCTTGGTGGGGGTGCTTGGACCCCTTCTTGGGGTCTCCTCCAAGCCAGCCATGCCGACCATGGGCACCCAAAACCCCCATGTGTGAGTGAACAGCCTCCCCAGTGTACCCATAGTGAAATCAGGCTTAAAGTGACCTGTGGCGCCCCCCTGTGGATGGATCTTGGTGGGGGTGCTTGGACCCCTTCTTGGGGTCTCCTCCAAGCCAGCCATGCCGACCATGGGCACCCAAAACCCCCATGTGTGAGTGAACAGCCTCCCCAGTGTACCCATAGTGAAATCAGGCTTAAAGTGACCTGTGGCGCCCCCCTGTGGATGGATCTTGGTGGGGGTGCTTGGACCCCTTCTTGGGGTCTCCTCCAAGCCAGCCATGCCGACCATGGGCACCCAAAACCCCCATGTGTGAGTGAACAGCCTCCCCAGTGTACCCATAGTGAAATCCGGCCTAAAGTGACCTGTGGCGCCCCCCTGTGGATGGATTCGGCTGTGGGTGCTTGGACCCCTTCTTGGGGTCTCCCCCAAGCTGGCCATGCCGACCATGGGCACCCAAAACCCCCATGTGTGAGTGAACAGCCTCCCCTGGGTCCCCATAGTGAAATCCGGCCTAAAGTGACCTGTGGCGCCCCCCTGTGGATGGATCTGGATGGGGGTGCTTGGACCCCTTCTTGGGGTCTCCTCCAAGCCAGCCATGCCGACCATGGGCACCCAAAACCCCCATGTGTGAGTGAACAGCCTCCCCTGGGTCCCCATAGTGAAATCAGGCTTAAAATGACATGTGGCGCCCCCCTGTGGATGGATCCGGCTGTGGGGTCTTGTACCCCCTCTTGGGGTCACCCCCAAGCCGGCCATGGGCACCCAAAACCCCCATGTGTGAGTGAACAGCCTCCCCTGTGTCCCCATAGTGAAATCAGGCCTAAAGTGACATGTGGCGCCCCCCTGTGGATGGATCCGGGTGGGGGTGCTTGGACCCCCTCTTGGGGTCTCCCCCAAGCCATGGGCAGCCAAATCCCCCATTTGTGAGTTAAGATCATCCCCTGGTTCCCCTAGTGAAATCAGGCCTAAAATGACCTCTGTGGCGCCCCCCTGTGGATGGATCCGGCTGTGGGGTCTTGGACCCCCTCTTGGGGTCACCCCCAAGCCAGCCATGGGCACCCAAAACCCCCATTTGTGAGTTAAGATCATCCCCTGGTTCCCCTAGTGAAATCAGGCTTAAAATGACATGTGGCGCCCCCCTGTGGATGGATCCGGGTGTGGGGTCTTGGACCCCCTCTTGGGGTCACCCCCAAGCCGGCCAAGGGCACCCAAAACCCCCATGTGTGAGGTAAGAGCCTCCCCTGGTTCTCCTAGTGTCCGCCGGCGGTTTACCATATGGGGGTGTCTGACCACCACCCCAATCCGAGAAAAGTGCATCAAAATCGGCCTCCGTGAGCCAGGAGTCGGTCCCTGGTTCTCATAGTGTCAACCGGATGATTTCCATATGGGGGTGTCTGACCACCAACCCAATCCGAGAAAAGTGCATCAAAATCGGCCTTCCGGGAGCCAGGAGTCGGTCCCTGGTTCTCATAGTGTCAACCGGATGGTTTCCATATGGGGGTGTCTGACCACCAACCCAATCCGAGAAAAGTGCATCAAAATCGGCCTTCCGGGAGCCAGGAGTCGGTCCCTGGTTCTCATAGTGTCAACCGGATGATTTCCATATGGGGGTGTCTGACCACCAACCCAATCCGAGAAAAGTGCATCAAAATCGGCCTTCCGGGAGCCAGGAGTCGGTCCCTGGTTCTCCTAATGTCAACCGGATGGTTTCCATATGGGGGTGTCTGACCACCAACCCAATCCGAGAAAAGTGCATCAAAATCGGCCTTCCGGGAGCCAGGAGTCGGTCCCTGGTTCTCATAGTGTCAACCGGATGATTTCCATATGGGGGTGTCTGACCACCAACCCAATCCGAGAAAAGTGCATCAAAATCGGCCTCCGTGAGCCAGGAGTCGGTCCCTGGTTCTCATAGTGTCAACCGGATGATTTCCATATGGGGGTGTCTGACCACCAACCCAATCCGAGAAAAGTGCATCAAAATCGGCCTTCCGGGAGCCAGGAGTCGGTCCCTGGTTCTCCTAATGTCAACCGGATGATTTCCATATGGGGGTGTCTGACCACCAACCCAATCCGAGAAAAGTGCATCAAAATCGGCCTTCCGGGAGCCAGGAGTCGGTCCCTGGTTCTCATAGTGTCAACCGGATGATTTCCATATGGGGGTGTCTGACCACCAACCCAATCCGAGAAAAGTGCATCAAAATCGGCCTCCGT
>NW_028161236.1:0-10000 GCF_964263955.1 Coregonus lavaretus
AGTGAAACTAAAGGACAAATGCACTGTGTTCACCATGCTCCCAAATGGCACCCTATTCCCTATATAGTGCACTACTAAGGCAACCTATTTCCTAGTGTACTACTTTTCCTGGTCAAAGTAGTGCACTACTGTCTATCTAGGAATAAGGCTCATTTGCTTCATCTAGGATTTCTTATTAGCTTTTAGCTTAAAGGAGTGATTTGATTCTTATTCTTTACCCATAATGCAATATGTTTTCTATTTTGTTTGTATTTAGTTTTCTTTATGTAGGATGATGTGAGGACGTACGTTTATTTAATTTTTTTGTATCTCTTCATTTTTTCTGTCTTTCTTTTTTAGTTAGCGTAGAACGACAACATGTGAGCGTGTTTAATAGTTTATGGCCCTGGGGTAAAGGAACAGCGTAAAGCTTTTAAAGACCATGTTGTCAAACTAACACGGAGAATAGGACACAGCAGGCAAGGTGAAGAGGATACATATATAAGGATGACGATTCCCACAAATAAAACAACATGGTTATGGCATAAAACTATGCACACAATACAAATTCAGTACTAATTCAATACTAATTCAATACTAATTCAATACTAATTCAGTACTAATTCAAATTCCCTGTTTCGTTCAAAAGGGGAAAAATATTTGGAATGTGGTTGTGGCGCGAAAACGTTTTGCTTAAATTGAAAAGCCAGATGATGTCCCATTTCGTGCCACACATTAAATTGAAAAGACAGATTTTGTCACACCTCGTGGCACACATTAAATTGAAAAGACAGATTTTGTCCCACCTCGTGGCACACATTCTACCTTGTTCTATGATTCGCATTCAGAACTAAACCATTACAACCCTGAAATACTATGAAGATGGTTTTTCTGCAAGAATGATCCCATCACACGTCACATCTCACGAGTGCATCATGTGCTAAAGCAGGCAGAAGCCTGGGACAAAATCTAAAACGATGTTTTCAGATGAAGTGGTGAAACTATGAGCCAACTTGTACCCGAGTAAGACGCTCTGTCACGCCCTGACCTTTAAATGCCTGTTGTTTCTCGTTGGTTTGGTCAGGGTGTGATTTTTCTATGTGTACATTCTATGATATTATAGATATATGTTTGGCCCCGGGTGTGGTTCCCAATCAGAGGCAGCTGTCGATCGTTGTCTCTGATTGGGGATCATACTTAGATACTTAGATATCATACTTACATACTTTGCCTACCTATGTTGTGGGATCTTGACTCTTGTTTGTGTGTAGCCATTGTGAGCTTCACGTTACGTTGCTTTTGTTGTTTTGTCATGTGTTAACTTCGTGAATAAATATGTATTCATTCCACGCTGCACCTTGGTCCAATCCTGTACTCAACGAACGTGACAAGCTCCTACCCTGAATAGCAGGACGATACTGTATTATTGAACTAGAAGATGATGATGATGATGTTAATGCCATGGGGTGATAACTTAATAATAGCTCCCTGCACGGGACCCAAATGTCACCACATTCCCTAGTCAACTGCTTTTGACATTGGCCCATTGGGTTCTGGTCACAATTAGTGTACTATGTAGAAGGTAGGGTGTCATTTGGGATGCGGGACGTCTGTCAGATCTCTACTGGTGTCTCAGCGCTAACTGACCCCCTCACCCTTGGAAGTGTGACTCCTCACCATCCTCCTCGCGTGTGACATTTTGAATTAATCCACTCTAAAAGACCATCAAATATCAGAGACGTCTTCAAAGAGACTGTATTGCTACTTCCTCTCAGCCTCCCCCCCTCCCCTCCCCTCCCCGCACCCCCGGCCCGTTTAAAAGAACTCGGTCGGAGCACAGCGGAAGGAAAGCGCATCATACGGGGGCGTCTAACGTGACTCCGTCTCTCACTGCGTCTGTCTGACTCGACGTCTCGCCGCTTGGCTTCGGCTAAATTGGCAAATCTGTGGCAAGCAGCGCCGCTTTGTTTGCTGGTTTCATTAATACTTTAAAAAAAAGGGGGATGGTATCATGGAAGTGCCAGCGCACAGTGCATAAACATGTGCTTTGGCAGCCGCGCCATGGATTCTAATTGGGAACCCTGTGCTGGGGAACGGGTTCCAAACGGCACCCTGTTCCCTATTCAGTGCACTACTATTGACCAGGGCCCATAGGGCTACATAAGGGAATAGCGTGTCATTTGGAAGGCACCTCTGGGCCGCGTCCAGAAGGAGAAGAACGTTGCACCTCCTCCTCTCCTCCGCTTAAAAAGCATCACTCCATTATTCACGAAGGAAGGGTGGGGGGGAAGAATTAAAAGAAGAAGATTGGTGACGTGTTAGATTAACCCTCTGACCTATCACGCTGACAAGACCAAACATTGGATGTGTCACAAATGGCACCCTATTCCCTACATAGTGTAGTGCACTACTTCTGACCAGAGCCGTATTGACCCCCGGTCAAAAAGTAGTGCACTAAATAGGGAATAGGGTGCCATTTGGAACTCAGATACTGACTGTGAATGTGGTTGTCTGTCTGTTTAATGATCTTGTTATTTCTATATGGAGTAGTCCTACCGGCTGTCCTGGTTATAGTGGGGTTGAAGGAGACATCATGGTGGGTTCTGATATGGCTTTATTGAGGAAGAAGAGGGTGGGACATGCCTGCTCTCAGGTACTATATGATATGGCTTTATTGAGGAAGAAGAGGGTGGGACATGCCTGCTCTCAGGTACTTTATGATATGGCTTTATTGAGGAAGAAGAGGTTGGAACATGCCTGCTCTCAGGTACTATATGATATGGCTTTATTGAGGAAGAAGAGGGTGGGACATGCCTGCTCTCAGGTACTTTATGATATGGCTTTATTGAGGAAGAAGAGGTTGGAACATGCCTGCTCTCAGGTACTATATGATATGGCTTTATTGAGGAAGAAGAGGGTGGGACATGCCTGCTCTCAGGTACTTTATGATATGGCTTTATTGAGGAAGAAGAGGTTGGAACATGCCTGCTCTCAGGTACTTTATGATATGGCTTTATTGAGGAAGAAGAGGGTGGGACATGCCTGCTCTCAGGTACTTTATGATATGGCTTTATTGAGGAAGAAGAGGGTGGGACATGCCTGCTCTTAGGTGCTATATGATATGGCTTTATTGAGGAAGAAGAGGTTGGAACATGCCTGCTCTCAGGTACTTTATGATATGGCTTTATTGAGGAAGAAGAGGGTGGGACATGCCTTCTCTCAGGTGCTATATGATATGGCTTTATTGAGGAAGAAGAGGGTGGGACATGCCTGCTCTTAGGTACTATATGATATGGCTTTATTGAGGAAGAAGAGGGTGGGACATGCCTGCTCTTAGGTACTATATGATATGGCTTTATTGAGGAAGAAGAGGGTGGGACATGCCTGCTCTTAGGTGCTATATGATATGGCTTTATTGAGGAAGAAGAGGTTGGAACATGCCTGCTCTTAGGTACTTTGTACTTGATCCTCTCAGTCATAATCAACTCATCTATACATCTATTCAGCCATATGATTTAAAAAAAGCTATGCCCTCGTTGGAACATCTACGCTGACGTGTATTATCAGTCAAATAATGTACCGCTAATTTGCCCATTACAGAATATCATAGAAGTGAATGATCTAACGTCAACAGCACGTTGATGGTCTTTTAAGTGGATTAGGGCCGGCTGAATGATATAGAATTCATCGAATGCAAAAGACTAAGCAAGTACAAACTAACTCTCCATTGAACTAAATGTCACAAAGCACACAACCAATGACTTGTTTGACCCTTAGATCACAGCAGATGTATCCCAAATGGCATCCCTATTCACTATACAGCCCACTACTTTTGGCTAGGGTGATAGGCCTCCAGTCAAAAGTAGTGCACAATAAAGGGGGATTGGATGCCATTTGTGACGCAGACAACATCTCTGTGTAAGCAAGCGATGGTAGATTGTCAAAAGGGTTCCGACGCAGCCCGGTCTAATAACACACTGTAGCAAATGAGCCTCAAGCAATTTCATCTTGGCACACGTCTTACAAAGTACAACTACATCTTAGAACTGAAAAAAAAAATATATATATATATGTGTTCAGACATAAAAACAAGACAGACCTATCTATTAAAGCTGTTTTGAAGGGGCACAGTGTGAACAATAGACATGTTGAAAAACCCTGAAAGGCTCTTGACGGCAGCGACTGATCCACTGTCTACATCCTCTACTGTGACCGCCACTGTTGTTGCAACGGCCCGGCCCTCTCTCCGCTGTGTGGATGTCTTGATAGATATGGGTCAGAAGAGACAAGAGACAAGAGAACAACCAAGCCATCCCTCCACAGTTAGAGAGGAGGTAGAACACAACCACGGGGAGAAGAGGGGGGAGAGAGGGGGGAGAGAGGGGGGAGAGAGAGGGTTGGGGAGAAGAGGGGGGAGAGAGAGGGTCGGGGAGAAGAGGGGGGAGAGAGAGGGTCGGGGAGAAGAGGGGGGAGAGAGAGGGTCGGGGAGAAGAGGGGGGAGAGAGAGGGTCAGGGAGAAGAGGGGGGAGAGAGAGGGTCGGGGAGAAGAGGGGGGAGAGAGAGGGTCAGGGAGAAGAGGGGGGAGAGAGAGGGTTGGAGAGAGGGGGGAGAGAGAGGGTTGGGGAGTAGAGGGGGAGAGAGGGGGGAGAGAGAGGGTTGGGGAGTAGAGGGGGAGAGAGGGGGGAGAGAGAGGGTTGGGGAGTAGAACAGAGAGAGTTCAGAGACTATATGTCCAGATGGATTGAATCAGGGGGAGATCCTCAGCCCGCCTGACTGATCAGATTAGGGGAAACGCTGGCGTACATCTCAGAACACACACAGGACAGCTCAGATAAGTCACCCGTCATAACTTCATTACAGCCCGCTGTTCCTTCAGGCAAGACATTTGGTTGGGACAAGATGTTTGACTCTCTGTGGTACTCTGAACGCTTCCCAAAATGTCCCCCTATTCCCTATGGGGCCCTGGTCAAACGTAGTGCGCTATATAGGGAATAGGGTGTCATAGGGCCCTGGTCAAACGTAGTGCGCTATATAGGGAATAGGGTGACATAGGGCTCTGGTCTAAAGTAGTGTACTATATAGGGAATAGGGTGTCATAGGGCTCTGGTCTAAAGTAGTGTACTATATAGGGAATAGGGTGTCATAGGGCTCTGGTCTAAAGTAGTGTACTATATAGGGAATAGGGTGTCATAGGGCTCTGGTCTAAAGTAGTGTACTATATAGGGAATAGGGTGTCATAGGGCTCTGGTCTAAAGTAGTGTACTATATAGGGAATAGGGTGTCATAGGGCTCTGGTCTAAAGCAGTGCACTATATAGGGAATAGGGTGTCATAGGGCTCTGGTCTAAAGTAGTGTACTATATAGGGAATAGGGTGTCATAGGGCTCTGGTCTAAAGTAGTGCACTATATAGGGAATAGGGTGTCATAGGGCTCTGGTCTAAAGTAGTGCACTATATAGGGAATAGGGTGTCATAGGGCTCTGGTCTAAAGTAGTGTACTATATAGGGAATAGGGTGTCATAGGGCTCTGGTCTAAAGTAGTGTACTATGTAGGGAATAGGGTGTCATAGGGCTCTGGTCTAAAGTAGTGCACTATATAGGGAATAGGGTGTCATAGGGCTCTGGTCTAAAGTAGTGCACTATATAGGGAATAGGGTGTCATAGGGCTCTGGTCTAAAGTAGTGCACTATATAGGGAATAGGGTGTCATAGGGCTCTGGTCTAAAGTAGTGCACTATATAGGGAATAGGGTGTCATAGGGCTCTGGTCTAAAGTAGTGCACTATATAGGGAATAGGGTGTCATGGGGCTCTGGTCTAAAGTAGTGTACTATATAGGGAATAGGGTGTCATAGGGCTCTGGTCTAAAGTAGTGCACTATATAGGGAATAGGGTATCATAGGGCTCTGGTCTAAAGTAGTGCACTATATAGGGAATAGGGTGTCATAGGGCTCTGGTCTAAAGTAGTGTACTATATAGGGAATAGGGTGTCATAGGGCTCTGGTCTAAAGTAGTGCTCTATATAGGGAATAGGGTGTCATAGGGCTCTGGTCTAAAGTAGTGCACTATATAGGGAATAGGGTGCCATAGGGCTCTGGTCTAAAGTAGTGTACTATATAGGGAATAGGGTGTCATAGGGCTCTGGTCTAAAGTAGTGTACTATATAGGGAATAGGGTGTCATAGGGCTCTGGTCTAAAGTAGTGCACTATATAGGGAATAGGGTGTCATAGGGCTCTGGTCTAAAGTAGTGCACTATATAGGGAATAGGGTGTCATGGGGCTCTGGTCTAAAGTAGTGTACTATATAGGGAATAGGGTGTCATAGGGCTCTGGTCTAAAGTAGTGCACTATATAGGGAATAGGGTATCATAGGGCTCTGGTCTAAAGTAGTGCACTATATAGGGAATAGGGTGTCATAGGGCTCTGGTCTAAAGTAGTGTACTATATAGGGAATAGGGTGTCATAGGGCTCTGGTCTAAAGTAGTGCTCTATATAGGGAATAGGGTGTCATAGGGCTCTGGTCTAAAGTAGTGCACTATATAGGGAATAGGGTGCCATAGGGCTCTGGTCTAAAGTAGTGTACTATATAGGGAATAGGGTGTCATAGGGCTCTGGTCTAAAGTAGTGTACTATATAGGTAATAGGGTGTCATAGGGCTCTGGTCTAAAGTAGTGCACTATATAGGGAATAGGGTGTCATAGGGCTCTGGTCTAAAGTAGTGTACTATATAGGGAATAGGGTGTCATAGGGCTCTGGTCTAAAGTAGTGCACTATATAGGGAATAGGGTGTCATAGGGCTCTGGTCTAAAGTAGTGTACTATATAGGGAATAGGGTGTCATAGGGCTCTGATCAAAAGTAGTGTACTATATAGGGAATAGGGTGCCGGTTGGCTCGCAGCCCGTGACTCTGCTCTCATTGAATTTCAATAGATGACTCCCTTCAACCCCCCATGCTAATAGAAATGACTGACTGAAGTGTATAAATGCAGGTACAGTTATATATTTACAGTGGTATATTTATGTAGGTACAGTTTTATATGTACAGTGGGTGTATAAAAGGTAGGTACAGTTTAATATTACATTTTGCTGTATATTGTCAGATGCGGGTCCAATATAATGTTCTAGACGTCTTTTAGCTGTTCTTGACAAACATGAAGACATCACAGGAGGGGAGCACTTCACTGACTCATTCCTAGGGTGCGTCCCCAAATGACACTTGTGGTCCCTTTATAGTGCAGTACTTTTGACCGGGGAAAAGCAGTGCACTACGTAGGGAACAGGGAGCCTTTTGGGATGCAGCGTTTGTTTTGAAAGGCTGGTTGGTCGCTCCGTTTGACAGAAGCGGTGGAGAACAGAGTGTCTATATTTTAATTAACTCCTGGAGTCTAGAGACTGAGACTCAGGTACAAAGGACGTAGCATCTACTGGACACACACACACACGCACACGCACGCACGCACGCACGCACGCACACACACACACACACACACACACACACACACACACGACACACACACACACACACGACACACACACACACACACACACACACACACACACACACACACGCACACACGCACACACACACACGCAAACACACACACACACACACACACACACACACACACACACACACACACACACACACCCACACGCAAACACACACACACATCCTCTTCTTTTCTCATCCTCCCAAAGCCTTTCAAGTCAGCGTCTGAAGTCAGTGTGGAGCCCCAATGCTATCGTTACTTCATTTGGGCGGCGGCACACTACAAACCAATACAAGTTGAGGGGGAAGATGGGGTGAAAAAATGTTCTGAGCGCTTAAGCGTGCCGGCAGAACCAGCGGTTGGTATCCAGAACACCCCGAGAGACTGCAGACAGCAGATAGGTGAAGAAAAGCACATTGATTTTGCTGTCCACAGGACACTGACACTAGTTCAAATGCTGCTCCTGTTTCGTACTTCTCATTGGCCTGTGTCCCAAATGGCACCCTATTCCCTATGTAGTGCACTACTTTTGATCTGGGCAAATAAGGCTATGGACAAAAAAGTAGTGCACTACATTAGGAATAGGGTGCCATTCGAGGGGGACACAGTGTTGCATTTTATTCTCCCATTACTGACTCAAAATGAAATTTGGCATTTCTGTTTAAGCTTCACAAATTGATTTCTCACCCCCTGGGTGGTAAGTAATAAGACTTACTAAGCATGAAAGAGAAGCAATACTTTCAGCATTAAAAAAAAAAAAAAAAAGATACATGAACAAAACCACTCTAATTTATTTTTCTTGCCCCCGTACCTGAATCAATTTTCTTCAAAGTTTCAAAAGACACTATGAGTTTGGGGGAGTTTTCAATCCCCGCCATTACACCAGAAAGTGAGCCAGGCCTTCTCCACACACACCTATTAACGTGTGCGTTCTAAACGGCACACTATTCCCTACATAGTGCACTACTTATGACCACAGCCCTGAAGCCCCTTCCATCCAACGCTGCTGACAACATCCCCTTCCATGCTAACAGTGTTGGAAAACCATTTCAACTACCAAAATAAACTCAATACCAAACAATATTGGATAACAGCTCTTTGAAGGTTTCGTTCTGACCTCATTCAATAGACTTCATTACAAGAGGTTATTTGCCTGTGTGTGTGTGTGTGTGTGTGTGTGTGTGTGTGTGTGTGTGTGTGTGTGTGTGTGTGTGTGTGTGTGTGTGTGTGTGTGTGCGCGGGTGTGTGTGTGTGGGTGTGTGTGTGTGTGTGTGTGTGTGTGTGTGCGCGTGTGTGTAAAGTTACATCTGTTCACCACTCAGGTATCCTCCATGTCTGCCCCCCCCAGGACTACCTCTAAAGCTATGTAACTCATTCACTTTCTATTTCAGAATGTCCTCGTCCACTTCAATCTCAGTGTATCGATGTAAACATTGACGGCTGAGAAACGCCAAGAGACGGACGCATAAGCTTTAATAAAACAAGTGATCGGAGCAAGAGCTGTGTGCAGGTTTTTTTTCTTTTGTTTGAAGAACGTTCTCATACACCTCAAAACAAAGATGTAGTTTTGCAACGTTGAGTGACACCGTAAAGAAATGAAACACATATCGATGTACCGTTGACAGCTGTACGAAACTCCGATGGACAAATATATCTCCGCTTTTCTTCAAGGAAACTCCGATAGACAAATACATCTCAGCTTTTCTTCAAGAAAACTCAGATAGACAAATACATCTCAGCTTTTCTTCAAGGAAACTCTGATAGACAAATACATCTCAGCTTTTCTTCAAGGAAACTCCGATAGACACATACATCTCAGCTTTTCTTCAAGGAAACTCCGATAGACACATACATCTCAGCTTTTCTTCAAGGAAACTCCGATAGACACATACATCTCAGCTTTTCTTCAAGGAAACTCCGATAGACAAATACATCTCAGCTTTTCTTCAAGGAAACTCTGATAGACAAATACATCTCAGCTTTTCTTCAAGAAAAAATGCGGTAGTTTACTAAGTAAAACGCTTTAGCTTACATTCCGTTTACTATTGTCAAAGACACATGGAATCACATAATCAAAAGCGATCTTGTTTGTGGATGAACATATTCACACAATGACGTGGTTAATGTCAACATAAATGGAAAGATAATAAGGTAAGTAATCACAGACAAAAGCCATTCGCTGTCCAATTAATCTTCTTTTGGAAAACGGTTGCAGTTCAGAATAAGCCCATTAATGAAGTCTGAATCGTTCTATTAGCAGAAAGCAGAGAGAAAGTGTATGATGTATGATACACTGCCGTATGGACAGCGTCCAAAATGGCACCCTATTCCCTGAATAGTGCACTATTTTTGACCAGGGCCAATAGACAAGTAGTACACTATTTAGGGAATAGGGGTGCGATTTAACCACCCAGCCAAGGTCTGAATGAACAGTAATGATGGTGCCATTTAACCACCCAGCCAAGGTCTGAATGAACAGTAATGATGGTGCCATTTAACCACCCAGCCAAGGTCTGAAGGAACAGTAATGATGGT
>NW_028161236.1:15000-18888 GCF_964263955.1 Coregonus lavaretus
AAGTAGTGTACTATATAGGGAATAGGGTGTCAGAGGGCTCTGGTCTAAAGTAGTGCACTATATAGGGAATAGGGTGTCATAGGGCTCTGGTCTAAAGTAGTGCACTATATAGGGAATAGGGTGTCATAGGGCTCTGGTCTAAAGTAGTGTACTATATAGGGAATAGGGTGTCATAGGGCTCTGGTCTAAAGTAGTGCACTATATAGGGAATAGGGTGTCATAGGGCTCTGGTCTAAAGTAGTGCACTATATAGGGAATAGGGTCCCATAGGGCTCTGGTCTAAAGTAGTGCACTATATAGGGAATAGGGTGTCATAGGGCTCTGGTCTAAAGTAGTGTACTATATAGGGAATAGGGTGTCATAGGGCTCTGGTCTAAAGTAGTGCACTATATAGGGAATAGGGTGTTATAGGGCTCTGGTCTAAAGTAGTGCACTATATAGGGATTAGGGTGCCATAGGGCTCTGGTCTAAAGTAGTGCACTATATAGGGAATAGGGTGTCATAGGGCTCTGGTCTAAAGTAGTGTTCTATATAGGGAATAGGGTGTCATAGGGCTCTGGTCTAAAGTAGTGCACTATATAGGGAATAGGGTGCGATTTGGGACGCATCCCTGAGGGATGATGATGTCAATGATGATGACACGATACCAAGAATTACCAAAAAGCATGTAAGAGATGACTCCCATTATTCCTAGAATAATTCCAATGGCCACTTCATCCATCCATGATGGATCTGCTTCATGATAATGGGAGAGTCAGTGACAGATCGGAGTCATTCAGAGAGATGGTGTGTGCGTGTGTGTGTGTGTGTGTGTGTGTGTGTGTGTGTGTGTGTGTGTGTGTGTGTGTGTGTGTGTGTGTGTGTGTGTGTGTGTGTGTGTGTGTGTGTGTGTGTGTGTGTGTGGCTGCACACACGACGTATGGGCCATTGGCTGAAGAGGTTCAAGTCTCTCTCGTCAAACCACTCAAGTCTCTGAGATGGAGACGGTCGTCAAATCACTCAAGGCTCTGAGATGGAGACGGTCGTCAAACCACTCAAGGCTCTGAGATGGAGACGGTCGTCAAATCACTCAAGGCTCTGAGATGGAGACGGTCGTCAAACCACTCAAGGCTCTGAGATGGAGACGGTCGTCAAACCACTCAAGGCTCTGAGATGGAGACGGTCGTCAAACCACTCAAGTCTCTGAGATGGAGACGGTCGTCAAACCACTCAAGGCTCTGAGATGGAGACGGTCGTCAAACCACTCAAGGCTCTGAGATGGAGACGGTCGTCAAACCACTCAAGGCTCTGAGATGGAGACGGTCGTCAAACCACTCAAGGCTCTGAGATGGAGACGGTCGTCAAACCACTCAAGGCTCTGAGATGGAGACGGTCGTCAAACCACTCAAGGCTCTGAGATGGAGACGGTCGTCAAACCACTCAAGGCTCTGAGATGGAGACGGTCGTCAAACCACTCAAGGCTCTGAGATGGAGACGGTCGTCAAACCACTCGAGGCTCTGAGATGGAGACGGTCGTCAAACCACTCAAGGCTCAACAGAGGATGAGGGATACTTTACTTAAACTGTCAAGCATATCCCAGCCACGCTGGCTCAGAGATTAGACCAGGAATAGAAACAAGGAAAATGTACACGGAAGTATATTGAAAGCAGGTGCTTCCACACAGGTGTGGTTCCTGAGTTAATTAAGCAATGAACCCCTAAAGGTGTAAGCCGTTGGGGAGGGGGGGATCTACTAAGCTGACATGGAATTGTTTTAAGATGGTCAGACCATGACTCATTTACCCATTTGCTTTTGAATTGTAGGACCCCTGCAGGTATCAAAAATAAATAAATATGAACAATTATTTACAAAGTTACATTGATTTAAGTGCTCTTGTGAATTCCTTCCTCTGTAATCCTTCCAGATTGGATTATAGGCCGGATCTCTTTTCTAACGTCCTGTATCATCCAATGACGAGATGGGTTTCAAAAGAAAAAAATAACATACTCCAATTATTCTATTATTTCTTTATACATTCAAAAAAACATAATTCCTTTATAAAGTCTTGTCTGCGTCTGTTTTCCACAATGAAGAGATGGATTTCAAATCAACTATGGCATCCAATTTATTTTTTTTTTTTTTTTTTTTTTAATCATGTCTCTCTCTCTCTCTCCACTACAACAACAACTGCCACAATACAAAAATAATTAAATATAAATATAGACATGTTATCAAATCATCTAAATGTCTTCCACATACTGCTGCAAATAAAGAGACAGTTTAGAGAATATGAAATATAAACACAGCCAAACCAAGTATCTGATGCTCAATATACGCTATATATTTATACAGCAGGAAGTGGCCTTCAAATTAGTGGATTCGCCTATTTCAGCCACACCCCGTGGCTGACAGGTGTATAAAATCGAGCACACCGCCATGCAATCTCCATAGACAAACATTTGGCAGTAAAATGGCCTTACTGAAGAAGAACTCAGTGCCTTTCAACGTGACGTCATAAGATGCCACCGTCATAAGATCCAACAAGTCAGTTCGTCAACATTTCTAACCCTGCTAGAGATGCCCCCGGTCAACTGTAAGTGCTGTTATTGTGACGTGGAAACTTCTAGGAGCAACAACGGCTCAGCCGCGATGTGGTAGGCCACACAAGCTCACAGAAAGGGACTAAATATTGTCAGTCCTCGGTTGCAACACTCACTACCGAGTTCCAAACTGTCTCTGGAAGCATCTTCAGCACAATAACTGTTAGTCAGGAGCTTCATGAAATGGGTTTCCATGGCCGAGCAGCCGCACACAAGACTAAGATCACCATGCGCAATGCCAAGCGTCAGCTGGAGTGGTGTAAAGCTCGCCGCCATTGGACTCTGGAGCAGTGGAAACGCGTTCTCTGGAGTGATGAATCACACTTCACCATCTGACAGTCCGACGGGCGAATCTGGGTTTGGTGGATGCCAGGAGAACGCTACCTGCCCAATGCATAGTGCCAACCATAAGGTTTGATGGAGGAGGAATAATGGTCTGGGACTGTTTTTCATTGTTCGGGCTAGGCCCCTTAGTTCCAGTGAATGGAAATCTTAATGCTACAGCATACAATGACATTCTAGACGATTCTGTACTTCCAACTTTGTGGCAACAGTTTGGGGAAGGCCCTTTCCTATTTCAGCATGACAATGGCCCCCGTGCACAAATGGAGGTCAATACAGAAATGGTTTGTCAAGATCGGTGTGGAATAACTTGACTGGCCTGCACAGAGCCCTGACCTCAACCCCATTCGAACACCTTTTCGGATTAATTGGAACGCCGACCGCAAGCCTATCAACACCATCAAGACAGAGGTGGCCTGCCAATGGAGATCCAGCCCTCCACCCAACATGCCTGTCTTCACCATTGAACACAAAATCACTGGCAATAGTCCCGTCATTCAAATACCTGGGCAGCATCCTCTCGGAGGACTGCAGCATCGACCTCGAAATTCTAAACAGGATCAAGCAAGCATCAGCTGCCTTCGGGAAACTCAGACGCAGGGTCTTCCAAAACAGGGATCTCCGCCTCCACACCAAAGTCTTCATCACCACACTTACTTACAGTCGCCACAACAAGCAGCTTGATCAATTCCACATTAGATGCCTGCAGCGCATCCTGGGAATCACCTGGTGGCAGCTCTGCCAGAGCGGTGTACAGAGGTGGGAGGAGGAGAGGAACATGCTACCCCCACCAACACAGACTGAGACATACCACCATGCTGCCCCCCCCCCACCAACACAGACTGAGACATACCACCATGCCTGCCCCCACCAACACAGACTGAGACATACCACCATGCCTGCCCCCGCCAACACAGACTGAGACATACCACCATGCCTGCCCCCACCAACACAGACTGAGACATA
>NW_028161235.1:0-47500 GCF_964263955.1 Coregonus lavaretus
TTGGAGTCCACCTGTGGTAAAATCAATTGATTGGACATGATCTGTCTATATAACGTCCCACAGTTGACAGTGCATGTCAGGGCAAAAACCAAGCCATGAGGTCGAATGAATTGTCCGTAGAGAAGAGCTCCGAGACAGCATTGTGTCGAGGCACAGATCTGGGAAAGGGTACAAAAAAAATTCTGCAGCATTAAGGTCCCCAAGATCACAGTGGCCTCCATCATTCTTAAATGGAAGAAGTTTGGAAGCACCAAGACTCTTCCTAGAGTTGGCCGACCGGCCAAACTGAGCAATAAGGGCCTTGGTCAGGGAGGTGACAAGAACCCGATGGTCACTCTGACAGAGCTCCAGAGTTCCTCTGTGGAGATGGGAGATCCTTCCAGAAGGACAACCATCTCTGCAGTACTCCACCAATCAGGCCTTTATGGTAAAGTGGCCAGACGGAAGCCACTCCTCAGTAAAAGGCACAGCCCACTTGGAGTTTGCCAAAAGGCACCTAAAGTCTCTCCGACCATGAGAAATTAGATTCTCTGGTCTGATGAAACCAAGATTGAACTCTTTGGCCTGAATGCCATGCGTGATGTCTGGAAGAAACCAGGCACAATCCCTACGGTGAAGCATGGTGGTGGCAGCATCATGCTGTGTGAATGTTTTTCAGCGGCAGGGACTGGGAGACTAGTCAGTGTCGAGGGAAAGATGAACGGAGCAAAGCTTAGAGAGATCCTTGATGAAAACCTGCTCCAGCGCGCTCAGGACCTCAGACCGGGGCGAAGGTTCCCCTTCCAACAGGACAACGACCCTAAGCACACAGCCAAGAGAACGCAGGGACAAGTCTCTGAATGCCCTTGAGTGGCCCAGCCAGAGCCCGGATTTGAACCTGATCAAACATCTCTGGAGAGACATGAAAACAGCTGTGCAGCGACGCTCCCTATCCAACCTGACAGAGCTTGAGAGGATCTGCAGAGAAGAATGGGAGAAACTCCCCAAATACAGGTGTGCCAAGCTTGTAGCGTCATACCCAAGAAGACTTGAGGCTGTAATCACTGCCAAAGGTGCTTCAACAAAGTACTGAGTAAAGGGTCTGAATACTTATGTAAATGTGATATTTCTGTTTTTTGTTGTTTATAAATTTGCAAAAATTATAAAAACCTGTTTTTGCTTTGTCATTATGGGGTATTGTGTGTAGATTGATGAGGGGAAAAAACAATTTAATCAATTTTAGAATAAGGCTGTAATGTAAAGGGGTCTGAACACTTTCCGAATGCACTGTATGTGTACACAATGACTACATCAAGCTTGTTACTCTACAAATTTGTTGGATCCATTTGCTGTTTGTTTTGGTTGTGTTTCAGATCATTTTGTGCCCAATATATATTAATGGTAAATAACGTAGTGTCATTTTGGAGTCACTTTTATTGTAAATAACAATATAATATGTTTCTAAACACTTCTACATTAATGTGGATGCTACCATGATTATGGATAGTCCTGAATGAATCGTGAATAATGATGAGTGAGAAAGTTAGAGGCATAAATGTCATACCGCCCCAAAAATGCTAACCTCCCCTGTTATTGTAATGGTGAGAGGTTAGCATGTCTTGGGGGTATGATATTTGTGTGTCTGTAAAATACCCTCAAATTAAAGCTGACAGTCTACACTCTGCACTTTAACCTCATAGTCATTGTACCATTTCAAAGTGCTGGAGTACAGAGCCAAAACAACCAAAAAATGAGTGACTGTCCCAATACTTTTGGAGCTCACTGAATCTATAGGCTACGTTGAGGTTTTTATTTCTTTATTTTATGCTGGCATTAGTGCAGAAGCCTAAGCTTCAGGGCCTAACTGTAAGCGCGCCAGATAGCCTACACGCCAATCGCCAAATGCTTTTGGGAACAGGCAGAAAAAGTTTACATAGATCCACAGAGGCAAAAAGGACAATGTCAGAGTTTAATTCAATAAGAGAAAAGCTGCAAAATGGAGAATAAAAAAATGGAGAGTTAAAAATAAAGAGATGGGAGGGCCAGAAAAGTAATGTTTGGGAAAGATTTGGTAAAGTGTAAAAGAGGTTAATAGCAGCTATGTTACAGTGAGGGAAAAAAGTATTTGATCCCCTGCTGATTTTGTACGTTTGCCCACTGACAAAGAAATGATCAGTCTATAATTGTAATGGTAGGTTTATTTGAACAGTGAGAGACAGAATAACAACAACAAAATCCAGAAAAACGCATGTCAAAAATGTTATAAATTGATTTGCATTTTAATGAGGAAAATAAGTATTTGACCCCCTCTCAATCAGAAAGATTTCTGGCTCCCAGGTGTCTTTTATACAGGTAACGAGCTGAGATTAGGAGCACACTCTTAAAGGGAGTGCTCCTAATCTCAGCTTGTTACCTGTATAAAAGACACCTACAATTATAGACTGATCATGTCTTTGTCAGTGGGCAAACGTACAAAATCAGCAGGGGATCAAATACTTTTTTCCCTCACTGTATGTGTGAGGATTGTGAGGCACTATACAAATTCGACAGTCACAAGACGGGACTTCAAATAGGCCTATGGCACGTCAAGGGAACTGTAGCCTACTGATCAAATGGGTTAAATGCAAACTGAAATCTGGACACTGGCTGTAGGTTATAACCTCTCACATAGCCTTAATATTAACTCCTGCTGAATTAAGCATTTCTTTCAGTAAAATGATACATACACCAAATGTCGTTTTCACAGCTTTCTATTTCCTTACAACGGGTCAAACTGATGTAATTTGGACATTTTGCACAGAAAATCTCTCCGTTTCTTTTGTGTTATTGCATTTTCTCCCCGGACCCTAAACGTCTTTGATCCACAAGAGGCAGAGATGACAGAGAACTTTGCCGAGGTCAACTAGATTGAAGCATTCACTATCATTTATGACATATTGTCTGTTGAGCAAGGGTTTATTTAGTCTTCAAGGGCAACATATAATGACAGAAGAGAAGCTGCATGTATCTAATTATAGACAAGTTGACTAACAAATAGTCTACCAAAATGTCAGAAATTATAAGCAGAAACATATCTAAAATCAAGCAACAAAAAAAATCCTGCACCCCGTCCAAAAAAAACATTCTACCATCTCTGACTGTAGCCTGCAGTGCATTTTCTATGTTAGCGGGTTAGGGTCGGGTGCGGGCCTCAGGTCTTCACTTTATCACATGTAGTCGGACGGTTGCGGATGGGTTATTAGCAATTGCAGGCGGCTGCGGGTCAACAAACAGCTGACCCGAGCACCACTAACACACACACACACTGTTCTCACATACAGTACACCTGAGATAACACATGAGAGATGTAAATGGGGTCAATATGGGCTCTGGTCAAAAGTAGTGCACTATATAGGGAACAGGGTGCCATTTGAGACGCATTCTATGTGTGTCTGACTAGACAGAGAGACAATTAGTGAGATAATACTGTAACAGACCAGGGCCTGTATCCACATAGTGTCTCAGAGTAGAAGTGCTGATCTAAGATCTGTCCATATAGTCTTATTCATTATGATCTAAAAGGCTAAACTGATCCAAGATTAGTACTGCTACTCTGAGACGCTTTGTGGATACGGGCCTAGAACAGGTTGGTTTGTCTCTGCGGAAAGTAGTTTAATGTAATTGTGTCATAATGTTTACCTGATGTTTCTGCGCTCCTCCAGACTTAAAGGAAGGCCTCGTACAGCTTTGACTCTCTCACCAACTCCACTGTGTCTGCTCAACAGGAGAGTGACAGGGCAGAGTAAAGTTACGTCCCAAATGACACCCTATTCCCTTTCAGGGTTTTTTCCTGCATAGGAAATTCTAAGGCGGGCTGCCGAAGTGTTTTTTCTTCTGCCAAAGTGTTTTTTTCACAGCCTAAGGCCAAACAGTGTAAAATAAAACTTAGGGGATGAAAAAACACATTCAGTGTAAACTTAAACTAATAAAACCAGAAAGAAAGTATGCATGTAGAAAAGTATTTCCCATTTGGGACACAGTATCATGACTCACGCAAGAACGGCTTTGTGCAGAACAAGCCACTGTTTTTCAATAGAGGAGGCGCAAGAACGGCTCATAAAGCGCTGGTCAAAAGTAGTGCCTTCAGAAAGTATTCATACATACCCCTTGACTTATTCCACATTTTTTGTTGTGTTACAGCCTGAATTCAAAATGGATTAAATATATTTTTTTTCTCACCCATCTACGCACAATACCCCATAATGACAACGTGAAAATGTGTAAGTCGCTCTGGATAAGAGCGGATAAGAGCGTCTGCTAAATGACGTAAATGTAAATGTAAATGTTTTTAGAATTTTTTGCAAATGTATTGAAAATGAAATACAGAAATATCTCATTTACATAAGTATTCACAACCCTGAGTCAATACATGTTAGAATCACCTTTGGCAGCGATTACAGATGTTAGTCTTTCTGGGTAAGTCTCTAAGAGCTTTCCACACCTGGATTGTACAATATTTGCACATTATTCTTTTTTAAATTCTTCAAGCTCTGTCAAGTTGGTTGTTGATCATTGCTAAGCCGATTTAAGTCAAAACTGTAACTAGGCCACTCAGGAACATTCAATGTCGTCTTGGAAAGCAACTCCATTTAGATTTGGCCTTGTGTTTTAGGTTATTGCCCTGCTGAAAGGTGAATTTGTCTCACAGTGTCTATTGGAAAGCAGACTGAACCAGATTTTTCTCTAGGATTTTGCCTGTGCTTAGCTCCATTCCGTTTCTTTTTATCCTAAAAAAAAAACCTCCCTAATCTTTGCAGATGACAAGCATACCCATAACATATTGCAGCCACCACCATGCTTGAAAATATGAAGAGTGGTACTCAGTGATGTGTTGTGTTAGATTTTTGCCCCAAGCATAATGCTTTGTATTCAGGGCATAAAGTCACATTTCTTTGCCAAATGTTTTGCAGTTTTACTTTAGTGTCTTATTGCAAACAGGATTTTTTTTTTTTTTTTTTTTTTTTTTTTTTTTTTTTACAGGCTTCCTTCTTTTCACTCTGTAATTTAGGTTAGTATTGTGGAGTAACTACAATGTTGTTGATCCATCCTCAGTTTTCTCCTATCACAGCCATTACATTCTGTAACTGTTTTAAAGTCACCATTGGCCTGATGGTGAAATCCCTGAGCGGTTTCCTTCCTCTCCGGCAATTGAGTTAGGAAGGACGTCTGTATCTTTGTAGTGACTGGGTGTATTGATACACCATCCAAAGTGTAATTAATAACTTTACCATGCTCAAAGGGATATTCAATGTCTGCTTTTTTAAATGTGTACCCATCTATCAATAGGTGCCCTTCTTTGTGAGGCATTGGAAACCCTCCCTGGTCTTTGTGGCTGAATCTGTGTTTGAAATGCACTGCTTGACTGAGGGATCTTACAGATAATTGGATGTGTGGGGTACAAAGATGAGGTAGTCATAAAAAAATCATGTTAAACACTATTATTGCACACAGAGTGAGTCCATGCAACTTATTATGTGACTTGTTAAGCACATTTTTACTCCTGAACTTATTTAGGCTTGCCATAACAAAGGGGTTGAATACTTATTGACTCAAGACGTTTCAGCTATTCATTTTTAATTCATTTGTAAAAAAATATATATATAAAAACATCATTCCACTTTGACATTATGGGGTGTTGTGTGTAGGCCAGTGACACAAAATCTCAATGTAATCCATTTTACATTCAAGCTGTAACACAACAAAATGTGTAAAAAGTCACTCACACATTCACTCATTCACTCACTCACTCACTCACTCACTCACACATACACTGACATGGTACTGACCGTTCTCCATTTGCTCCTTGGCCTCCTCCTCTGACAGCCCCAGTCTCCCTACCGCTGACCCGTGACGACCTCAACTGGACGGGCGCACTACAACACACACACACACACATCATCATCCTAATCATCAACTATAGAGCTGTGCCTCGCCTGTAATACACACACAAACTACACACACAGTGAGTATACCCACCCAGGATGGCTGTTCCTGTCTGCTGTCTGCTGGTCATCCTGTACCTGGTAGCAGTATCCATGGGAACCCTGGGTCCAGGGCTGGCTGTAGGGGGGAGAGAGAGGGAGAGGCGGGTAGGAAGGGAGAGAGAGGGGGAGAGAGGGGGGGGGGGGGGGAGAGAGAGACGGTAAGCGGGAACTGAACTGATTGTTGAACACTTGGGATAAATGTTGCTCAAGTTGTAAGCTAAGATACAGCTGTATTTACAGGGCTGTGTCCCTCGTCTGGGCCAAGCCATCAGACATCAGGGCCCTGGTCAAAAGCAGAAAAGTGCAATTTGGAGCGCAGAACTCACACTGGCCTGGCTGCCATTTGGGTCCCCCCAGCTGAGGGGGGAGAGGGGGGTCTGAGCTGGGGGGGCCCTGGTTCTTACTCCAAGGCCCCAGCCCCCTCTCCACATCCTGGGGTACAGCAGGGCCCTCTGGAGGCCTCCTCCACCTGGAAGAGTGGGGGGAAAAGGTAAGAGTGGGGAGAGAGAGAAGGGGAAAGAGAGAGGAGGGTGAAAGTAAGGGGGGGAGAGAGAAAGAGAGGGGGGGGGCATTAATGGAAACACAATTGTACAAAAAATATTTAGATTTTTACACATGCACACCTGAACACACTCACCTCTTGTCAGTTGGTTTTGGCGCCTGATCACTCCTGTAAGGGGATGCAACGTAGGCACTGGTAAAGCGAGACATGGCTAGCTAACAGCCAAGTCTTTCAACCATACATACAGCAAAGGACTTCTGTCTGAGAAAACACAGTAGTTGGAGAACAGTTAGACACGGGCTAATGTATGTAGCTGACCAAACCATCAGAATTCAGGTAGCTAACTCACTCGAAGTGGTTAGCACACCTAGCTAGTGTGGGGATTTATTATTCTCATAAATGGATGGGATGACTAGCTTGGAAGGAATGCATTAATGATTAAGGCATGGAGGGTCTGTACTGTGCTGATGTGGGTTGTTTCACCTGGCATGCTGTGATTGATGTGAGGAGCTGTTTTAGGGAGTAGGGGAAGATAAGAATTTATGTCTCCAAATACTAGACTACACTGCTTCTTTGTGATCTGTGAACCGTCCTTGGACGTAGGAATGGTGTCTAGGGGAGCTGGCTCTTCTTACCATGACAGGTTGTTATGATAAGAACTTATGCCTGGCAACAGTGTGCAACGGTGGAGCGCCAAGAGACTGGGACCAGCCGGTGCGCCAACGGATTGGCTGAGTAAGTCTAAACCACGCTCAGTCTCTACTCTGATAGGCCCAGCAGGGAGCGGGAACTATCTCTGTCAGAGTATTTTAAGGAGAACTCATAACAATGGATTAGTTCTGTTGATAATCACAAGTTTACTGGAGAACGGAGACCAAGTAGAGACTTTTGGACAAGGTGGATAATTGTATAATATAAGGCAGTTTATTCAGAGGTAAAGATATCTGAAAATAGCGTGCACGGGCCCGTTCGTCAACCTCGTAGGGAGATATCTGAGAGCGCGCCCCTAAACATTGTGTGCTGACATTTTATACAATAAAATAAGTAGGTTGATTCTAGTAGTTCTGATCTCCCGATTGGTCCTGATGAGTTGGTCGAGGTCATCTCCATTTCATTGGCTCTGAGTCGGGTTCTCTGTCTTCAGCCTAAGAGAAGGGGTTTTTTGTGTGTGTGTGCTTAACAATGATGATGTGTGTGTATGTGTGTGTATGTGTGTGTATGTGTGTGTGTGTGTATGTGTGTAAGTGTGTGTGTATGTGTGTGTGTATGTGTGTGTGTGTGTATGTGTGTGTGTGTATGTGTGTGTATGTGTGTGTGTGTATGTGTGTGTGTGTATGTGTGTGTGTGTGGGGGGGGGGGTGTGTGTATGTCCTCAGGGCAATAACTCGTGAGTTTGGGAGGACTTGAGAGACCTATGGCATGGGTGTTGCCCATGGCCACCTGCTGATAAGGCCGACAAGATAGAAGTCTTTGTGCATTGTATTAAGTCCCAAGGCCCCAACACAAGATGGGTTATGCACAAGATTTTAGTCAGACCAAGCTTTAACATAATATATTTACCACGACAAATCCCTCTCTTCACGTCTCCCCAGAGACGTGACCAAGTAACAGTAGAGAAGGAAAACTTAAGACGTGACACAAGCTAACAGTGTAATTGGCAAAATAGGGAAAACTTTATCAGAAGATAAAGTTTTGATTCCCCCTCTTCACGTCTCACAAGAGACGTGACATAAAGCTTAAATGCTGCAATTTGGCAAAATAGGGAAAACTTTATCAGAAGATAAAGTTTTACATTCCCCCTCTTCACGTCTCACAAGAGACGTGACAAAAAGCTTAAATGCTATTCATCATCCAGATATCCTTGGTCAGCATCGTCAATAGCAAGCAAAGGAAACATCTGACCGTTATCTGCAGGATGTGGATCAATAGCGGTGGTTATAATCCTGGTTGTCAGCGTCCGTATGCATGGAATGCAACAGCATCCACAAAGCACTAGAATTGCAGCAAAAACAGAGATGGATACAAGTATAGAAGACACAAGCGTTTTATATTTACCAAACGCATCCATCCAAGAGTCCCACATTGAAGTATCCACCCCTGAGTGACTCTTCATTTTGCCATTAAGAGTTCGTAACCCTTCCAGGGCGACAGTCAAGCTGCCATCTGTGGCTGTATTGTTGGGAATAAAGGTACAACATTGTTCACCAAACATAGCACATACTCCTCCTTTTTCAGCCAGGAGCATGTCGACAGCAATACGATTTTGGAAAGCCATGAGAGAGGTCGCAGCCAACTGGCCATGCACCGCCTCAAAACCTTGTTGTGTCCAATTGCCTAATTTTAACATTAATGTATGCAGTTAATTCTATCAACGTTTTTATTAATAGTACAACAGTCAGCACCCAAAAGGACGAGCCCCCAAAAACTGTACTCCATGTACCCATGTTCAAGGGCAGTTTCACAGACAACAAAGAGAGAGTGTTCTTATCGGCCTGTTATGTGAAACAATCCATATCAGTACAGTGCTCCTCATTAATGCATTCCTTCCAAGCTATTCATCACATACAGATCCAAAAAATAAAACCCAACATTTTTATGGTGTCACTCTAAACAGAGTATAATCACCCTTAAGAATAACAGGATATGGAAATTAAATCACAACATTTAATGTTAATAGAAAATAAAAATAATAATTTTAACCCTCTATTCCTCCCCTACACCTAACATGTACTGAGTTGGCTACCAGCCACCCAGGAATCCTTTACCTTCACATCAGGAAGAATAAACAATCACAGTGGTTAGTAAAAACATAAGGTAATAAATGAGCAAGAACTGAAAATAAATGCGTGTATGTATTTTACTAGGCAAAACATGGATCATCCAGCTTGGTCTCAGAGTCAGTAGCAGAGTCACCTGCATCATCCTGGGCCGGTAACAACAGCATCATACCTGACGCCTGCACCACTCCTACCACTGACCTCCTGAGACAAGGGACGATGCAAGCAGCACTACACATTAACAGCAAAAACACAATTACTAGGGTCAGAAATCCAGTAACCACCATAGAAGAGTACTCACCAAACCAGTCACTCAGCCAGGAAATAAGGCAACATCCACAAAGAACAAGTATACCCATAGAGGCCATAACTTCACCCAGAATAGTCACAACAATAGTTTTCCATTTACCAAATATGTTATCAAATCAATCGTTTATGGAGCTATCAATACCAGAGTTCTTAACCAGTTCGTTCGCCAGCGTGGTGATGGTCACTCAAGCGCTTTGGTCACAGGCCCGTCCGGTGCTATATTGTTGGAGATGAAAGTACAACACATATATCCAAACAGAACACAAACCCCGTCCCGCTCAGCCAAAAGCATATCTAAAGCTATTCTATTCTGCCATGTCATTAAGCTAGTTGCCGCTGTCTGCTCAGCTAATCCCTTTATTGCATCACGAGTGTGGTTTATAAATATTTTGCTGGTTATATTAAATATAATTTATCCAATCTACATTTTTATTAATTGTTTGACCACCAGAAAATACTTGATTCAAACTCAGCTGCGATCTGATTGTGGATCCCATCAATATATATCCTTTCATCAAAGGCTCCCGGGAGGAGGTCCTACTTTCTATGTGACAACTCACCAGTCTCTGACACATTTGATTGTTTGCTTATGTAGGTGAGTTCACAATCAGTTATCACCACACATCCATCAGATGTCAGCACGGGCCTGCTTTTGGCTCCTATAATCCTCTTGCTGCAACAAAGAGGAGAGATTTAGTCATGGTCTCTTTAGGTGTGACATTCTCTGTGTGGGAGCAGGAGCTAAGATGCCCTACCCTGTATCCTATCCTTACTAGTCCTAGAAAAACAATAATAAGAATCCCCTGTGACTTCAAACTGAGGCAACCCAGGTCGGGATGACTTTGTTATCGGGGGAAACAGATAGTGCAAGTTACCATAAGACTCTTTCACCACATTCCCAGGTGGCTTGCATGGAGGAAAAACCTGACAGAGAGTTAAAGCCTGTCAAGGGGAACGGAGTAGTTGTTATCCCTGGTTTGGCTGACCTACAGGCAAAACAGTCCTCTTTAGACATAGTTTTTTGCCGTATACTGAATCCATTCCAACCACAGGTTAAGATTTCTATACCCCGTTTCCACCTGTACTACTTCCTCCAGGTCTATAGTTTTGCACTATCTTTACCACAGCCCCGGTCTCACTACCTCCCTCAGAGAGGTTTACTCTAGAATTTCCCCTTTCCCTACGTCTAGCTGTCTCCTATGCCTTTTCAACTTGTGTTAGGTTAACTACCACTTCTGGCTGAAACAGGAGGGTCCGTGTGTGTTAGGAATATGGCCCCCACAATCAGACAGCTACCTACCGTCGGGAGACCTGTGAATCCCCACCCTTGCCCTGAGAACATGTCAGATGCCAGAGGCCAACCCATTGCTTTACCTTCTATCGAACTCACACAGGGATGATCAGACAGGGTAAGGGAATCTTCGTTAAGGAGGCAACCCCCGGACCATAGTGGTGATCGGATCTTTCTCCTAACTCTGTGTTTGTTCGTCAGGTGTAGCTGGTTTTGTACAGTGTGTGACATGCACCCAGATGGATCTCTCAGCTATTCTGCTGGCAAAGGCAGTCCTTGGTAGGGCCCTTCCCGCCAGGCCTGATTCAGTCTCCTGGTTAGATAGAGTGGGTCACCTTCTCCTTTAGTTCACCTGTGGGGCACAAAACCTCTGACATACAGGTGTGGTTAATAAACTATCATACATGTTTTTTTTTTTTAGTATTTTGTCCTCTCCTTCGTATATATTTAATATTTAATCCAACCATCCCCCTCTTTGACACATGATTTGGCCATGTGTCAATATTACCACCTACCTAAACAATCACTTTAGTTAATATTGGTATTTCATTATCCAATTGCCATTCCTCCACTCTCTCTTCTGTTATTTTATGGTTCAAATCAAATATATTATTACCAAATTATAATCTTCTTCACAATTTTCACAGTACTATAAATTACCCTCAACTTAGTAAAAATACAGTCCTCCTCTCATGCCTTTAGAATTTACTAGTGTGGATGATTAAAATAACACCAGAATGTTAAAACAGAGTTCAGAGGGCATTGAAATCATTTAACGAACTGTTTAATCCCATAGTATACTAAACATTACCATTATTCTAAATATTTCATAAATGTTAGTTATCCCAAGTGTTCATTAAGTCCTCATGACATTCATTCTCATAAGAAATCATATATACCCCAAACTCAGCCAAAACCTAAAAAATCCATAAAATTCACTGTGTGCACCTTTAAGACCTATAACCCTTGACCTGCTGAAAACCCTCCAAAATTGAAACAACAAGACTTTATTAACATCATACTAGGTGTGTTGTTTTCTATTTGTAAACCCCAATTAAAAAACAACAACCAAATAGCCAGGCCTTTATTTGGTAGCTCACTTTTATGACCTAAATACGGCCTAACTTCACTACTGCTCCCCTAGCCCTTGGCAACATTCCAACGAGATGAGCTAATCTCTTTCTCCTGGTTATCCCCAGTCTTAACCCATCAATAATTGTTTGTATCAATCTAATTCCTCATAACTAATCTATAAAACCACTCAAAATTCCTCGAGTATACAATTATTATTTAATTGATTACCCTAACTCTGCTACATGTACCAAACATTTATATTTTCCCGCTAAACCATTTCAGTTCGCTATTCAATTTATTTAACTGTTCTCTCTGATTATGCCCTAATTAATAAAACAAATACTTGCTATCGTTGATTAGCATACATTTAATAATGTTCCTACCATCTGAACTGTACTGTCTCTCACCCTCCCCTTGCTCCTTCGGGGAGAGCGCATGGTAACCTTATAACATATTTTCATAGACTTTTCTAGAATACTTCTATTTAAGCTATCTAATTCAACCTTTCACATCCACATAGTAATCTAGGTATATAGCCCCACTGCGAAAGCTTTTTCTACTGTCCCTACCTGTGTTCGAACCAGGGACATCGCCAGTCACTCCACACCATCTACGATTCTCACAAAGTAAATACTTTCACGTCGCACATCCAGCCACGTCATCACCCCCGTCTAGCCAGCCCTTCCGTCTCAAACACCCTAGTAGCCTAAATAAAACACACTCTAACAGCGTTCTGCATTTTCCTCTATCATCGGGTTTAAGAACTAACGTAACAACATTAACTATTCTCTATTGCTGTAGTAACGTCTTGTTTGGTTCAGTTTATTTATTACGGAGTGTCCATAATACTATAATAATACATAATCGAATTCCCCTCATGCATACAGATTTCACCTTATGCCATTGAAATGCCAAATAAACCATAATAGTTCAATGGAGCCCCCTATTGGCTCTCCCCTACCTATACATTACTTCTACAACCACTTTAGTTATGGTCCGATTACAAATTAAACCTTATCACATGATCAAACAACGCCACAACCTTAAACTCATATGGGGCGGCAGGCAGCTTAGTGATCAGTAGCGCCGCGCCAAGAA
This sequence comes from Coregonus lavaretus, assembly GCF_964263955.1. NCBI lineage: Eukaryota > Metazoa > Chordata > Actinopteri > Salmoniformes > Salmonidae > Coregonus > Coregonus lavaretus. Next base: position 13,054 of record NW_028161235.1, read on the forward strand.
CCGAGAGGTCGCCGGTTCCAATCCCCGAGCCGACCAGGCGAAAAATCTGCCGATGTGCCCTCGAGCAAGGCACTCAACCCCAATCGCTCCTGCAAGTCGCTCTGGACAAGAGCGTCTGCCAAATCACCAAAAATGCAAATGTAAATATTCTCTACTTTCTCACCCATCTCATCCCTCGTCAGAAACCCACAGGCACCTCTCAAATAATCACCCCGTGGTGTTCCCAGCCAACTCCAGTCTTTCCTTGCTCCAAAAGCCACACTTTCGCTCTCTCCAGCCCCTCCCCTCGCAGCTCTCTCTTTCTCTCTCACTGCTCATTTCTCCTTTACACACCTTATGTATCTGTTTTAAGCATGGATTCGAGTTTATCTGCGTCCAGACGTCCCTCAAAACCATACCTCTCCCTCCACCTGGTTATATAATGGAGATTTGAAGCTATCCCTGGATTCCATTTTAATTACATCAAGCATTTCTCGTCCCCAAAAAATTCTGGGACCTCTTGTGAGGATTTGCCCCCCCCCCCATGGTTGGTACTGTTAAAAATCCCTTAGCCACCTCTTCTATATTATAAGTCAATTTAACAAGTAATTCTAAATAGCTTCACACAACACGGGGCGGCAGGTAGCTTAGTGGTTAAGAGCATTGTGCCAGTAACCGAAAGGTCGCTGGTTCTAATCCCCGAGCTGACTAGGTGAAAAATCTGCCGATGTGCCCTTGAGCAAGGCACCCAACCCTAATTGTTCCTGTAAGTCGCTCTGGATAAGAGCGTCTGCTAAATGACTCAAATGAAATGTAAAAGAACAACACCTCATAAGGAGTGCCCAGCAGGAGTCCAATTCCTATCAGAAAACATACATACAGACATTCAGACACTCCCAATCTCTCCCAGGGGGAAAAAGTTCTTCTTCACCCTGAGTGAGATTGTTGTTCCCATAAGGGTTTCTTCATTGTGTTGTCAGGATTGGTTCTCGCTGCTCAAATCAGCCCTGACTTCTGTCAGTGATCTAGAAGGAGTGGGGGCTGGTGTGCAATGAGTTAGATGGTGTCAGTGTGCGCCTAATTTACCTCTGACCTGGACTGAGTGTGAAGTAACCTCCTTCACTTCGTACGGTCCAGTCCACCTGGGTTCCAGCCACTTTCTCTTGTGGACTTTAACCCTCACCCAGCCTCCCACGTTTACCTTCAGTGTCAGCGTACTTCCCGACAGCTCCCCCTCTTGGGCCTTCTGCGCCTGAGAAGAGAGTGCTGCAGAAAATTCCGTCAATTTCTTCACATAATCAGTCATTTCTATCTGTTGTACATCAAGGGCGGGCATATGACCTCCCTCCCTTGGTGGACCTGGCATTACTCTCCCTGTCATTCGTTGTTCTATGTATTCATTGAATTTGGGTATGGTTATGTTTGGTCCTGCCATCTTGCTTTCTCTATCTTGGATGTATTATCGGTATCAAATACAGACTTATCTCATGTATGACACCCTCGCATATAAAGAGGCTAATTTATATAATTTGTAATGCAATTATTATCATAAGAATCAGAATTCCAGTCACATATACCAATGCAGTAATCTCTGCACACAGCACACACCACGCTTTAGTTATCTCACGCTTGTTCTAGAATCATGCACAACTTCAATATCAGTCTCCCCAGTCCCCGGTTCCTGAAACCCTAGGTCAAATTCACTCAAATCCACAGATTGGTGTTCAGTCTCATAAGTCTCACTATAACTTCCCATCATCCATTACACGTTATAATACATAAAAACACAGACACGTTAAAATATAAACACAGCAAAACAAAACTGCCAATTAGAATACAATACCTTAAAAAAATTAGGTTACCAGAGCGTCCTAAAACATAGTCTCAGTTCAACTGCCACCCTTCAAACAACCTTATACTTATGTGAAGTCACAGAAGCAACTGGATCCCTATCAAAGGATTTTCTTTAGACAACTCAATCACTAGGAAAGACTTAATCTCAGCTTAATTGTACCTTTCACACAACCATTTATATGGAACGTTTTAAATGTGAAATCACAGAGATAACTGGCATCCCCGGGAATTTAATACCTCTGGTCAATTTTCGGTGATTCTCCCCCACCTAATGTCTAGAACTCTGCCACAGTTAAACTTCTACCTCCTCGCAACCTATAGGGTAGGACCTCCCCTAATAGGATTTATGCAAAAGGTCTCAGTTCAAACTGGGTCCCTTTAGGAATCTAGTTGTGGGTCAAATCTTATCCACCAATGCGTCAATCCGTAGTTCGACACATTCTGGATACGTTTATCTTTATTCCTTATTCCTTATTCCTTAATTCCTTATTCCTTAATTCCTTAGTATAAAACACAGTACCAGATATCTCATGTATGCCTTAATTCATTAGGATGGAAATTATTTACCAAGTATTCATTCTCACGCTCAGTACTACTGATCATAATTTGGTATTGGTCTATAATACAATATGCAAGATTTCGTTTTAACAGGCTCTGCATACCTTTTTAGAAGAGCGCGCTCTGATCAGGTTTCCTGAGCCAAGACGAATAATTGATTTCTCCAGGATTTTCAGGTCACTCTTCCGTCTGTTTTTTAGATCGATGATTTGCCTTTTCCTCTCGCACCAACTTTTAGATCGAATTAAAAACCATTCGGCACCACTCCCGCTCTATCCTGTATTTTTGATCTAGATATTCATTAAACTTGAGTTTTGGGACGGTAGTGGTTGCCATGGTTATACAGTTTTTTTTTTAGACTATCTTGGTGCACTTAGCCCGTCACTGGCCGAAACCAGCAATGTATTCTTGGCGCTGACTCAGACTTATCTCTGATGTCCCACCCTCGTACACAAAGAATGTTCAATACTTTTTTCTTAGGAATTATTTTGCAAAAGGTATTATTGTTTTTCAATTATTCGAATTATTATATATTTTCCCAAAAGGTATCAGAACCGCCCTTTTGGAACAATACATTAACAAACCCGAGCGCTCCCAAAACAATCATCAATTTAATCCCAGGAATTATTTTGCAAAAGTTATTATTGTCTTTCAGGTACTCGAGCTATTATATACTTTCCCAAAAGGTATCAGAATCGCCCTTTTGGAAGAATACATTAACAAACCCAAGCGCTCCTAAAATAATTATCAATCTAATTCTAGGAATTTATTTAGCAAAAGTTATTATTGTTTTTCAGGTATTCGAGTTATTATATATTTTCCCAAAAGGTATCAGAATCGCCCTTTTGGAAGAATATATTAGCAAACTCGAGCGCTCCTAAAATAATTACCAATTTAATTTTGGGAATTATTTAGCAAAAGTTATTATTGTTTTTCAGTTATTCGAGTTATTATATATTTTCCCAAAAGGTATCAGAATCGCCCTTTTGGAAGAATATATTAGCAAACTCGAGCGCTCCTAAAATAATTACCAATTTAATTTTGGGAATTATTTAGCAAAAGTTATTATTGTTTTTCAGTTATTCGAGTTATTATATATTTTCCCAAAAGGTATCAGAATCGCCCTTTTGGAACAATATATTAACAAACTCGAGCGCTTCCAAAATAATTACCAATCTAATTTCTAGGAACTAAGGAAATACCAACTTCCACAAGAGGGAAAAAGTTCAAGTCAGCTTTTAGCGCAGCGGCTACATAACAAGCAAAATAGGACTCCGTGGTCCTCTTAAAAGTTATCAACTAGTTAGTCTCATGAAACGGCCAATCTTACACAACATTCAGGTTATCATTTCAACAATTACATTTTTTATTACATATCAGCATCAACACACGAATTCAGTTTGAGTTCCTCACAGTACATATAGTTGAGTGCCACGTCAACCAATTGCCCGACTATCTGAACTTGTATTTTTATTTTTATTTTTTTGATTCTCCTCAAGGAGACTCCCAGTCGTTTAAACCATTCAACTGGCGTCTAGTCGGGAGAACCTTTTCTGGACTTGGATTCTCACGGAATTAACTCAACCCGACTATCTGAATCTTTTTATCAAGTCACCAGATCCTTCTCTTGTGGATCAAATAAAATAGTCCATCGCTTGTGGACCAAAAACTGTAATAGGCTTCTCACTAGAAAGCCACAATTCAACAGGAAATAAAAGTCGGTCCTTCTCTTGTGAACCACTGTAACTAGACTCCTCTCTAGAGAGTCACATTTCAACAGTAAAAACCTAAAGAATTCAGATATCTTTACATATGTGCCTTTGAGTCATAATAGATATGTTATAAATTTCACAGTAATCCATACTCACGCCCAGTACTACTGATCAAAATTTGGGTTTATCCTACAATACAATATGCAGATTTTGTTTTAACAGGTTCTGCTTACCTTTGTATTGACGGCCGTCTAGATCAGTTTCCTGAGGCGAGCTGGATTCCCGGCTGCTCCTGCGGACAGGTCACCCGTCCTTTCAGATCCGTCTCTTACTTGTCTCCTGTCTCTATCAACTTTTATGGACCGAATTCAGAGTTAGAAAACCATCCTCTGCTACCAAGTTTGTTGATAATCACAAGTTTACTGGAGAACGGAGACCAAGTAGAGACTTTTGGACAAGGTGGATAATTGTATAATATAAGGCAGTTTATTCAGAGGTAAAGATATCTGAAAATAGCGTGCACGGGCCCGTTCGTCAACCTCGTAGGGAGATATCTGAGAGCGCGCCCCTAAACATTGTGTGCTGACATTTTATACAATAAAATAAGTAGGTTGATTCTAGTAGTTCTGATCTCCCGATTGGTCCTGATGAGTTGGTCGAGGTCATCTCCATTTCATTGGCTCTGAGTCGGGTTCTCTGTCTTCAGCCTAAGAGAAGGGGTTTTTTGTGTGTGTGTGCTTAACAATGATGATGTGTGTGTATGTGTGTGTATGTGTGTGTATGTGTGTGTGTGTGTATGTGTGTAAGTGTGTGTGTATGTGTGTGTGTATGTGTGTGTGTGTGTATGTGTGTGTGTGTATGTGTGTGTATGTGTGTGTGTGTATGTGTGTGTGTGTATGTGTGTGTGTGTGGGGGGGGGGTGTGTGTATGTCCTCAGGGCAATAACTCGTGAGTTTGGGAGGACTTGAGAGACCTATGGCATGGGTGTTGCCCATGGCCACCTGCTGATAAGGCCGACAAGATAGAAGTCTTTGTGCATTGTATTAAGTCCCAAGGCCCCAACACAAGATGGGTTATGCACAAGATTTTAGTCAGACCAAGCTTTAACATAATATATTTACCACGACAGTTCTCTGAATGCCCTGAGTGGTATAACAGTGGACCCGTATATACGAAACTTGACAAGCCCGCTAGCTAGACAATTTGTGGTTGAATTGCTAGCTGTGTTTTCTTGATACTTAGTTACTTCAAGTAATTAAGCTGTTCAACGCGTGGTGTAAATGGTACATTTCACATACAAGTACAACTTCAAAATTACATTGAACGTTTTCAAAGCTTAGCTAGCTAATGTTTTCAAAGCTTTGCTAGCTAACTGTTAGCTATATTAGCTAGCTAGCATACCTAGCCGCGTTAGATTCGGCCGTTTGTTCGTTTGAATGTTGTGTGTTGCGGGTGTTGATAATCACAAGTTTACTGGAGAACTGAGACCAAGTAGAGACTTTGGACAGGGTGGATATGGTATAATAAAGGCAGTTTATTCAGAGGTAACAAATATATTTACTACGACACGGGCGGCGGGAAATCATAACTTTAGGCCAAAGATTTAACTAAATATCCATATCAAAACCTATATTTCATCAATGTGAATGCAGCAGAGACGTATAAGGGAAGAAAATAAGACAAAAACAATGCTCACCTCTCCTCCAACTGACAACAAGCACTAAAACTAAATTCAGGGAAACAATCACTAGATGGCACCGTTGAGCCACACACTTATATATATACTAGTAATAAATATGCCATGATGCATTCAAATCATACAGTAGCTGCAATCCAAACCACAACCAATTGTCCTACATATTTTAATTAAACCAGGCTGATGCCATAGGCTACATCATACACCCGCTGTACACAACACACCCCAAGACACATTCAAAACACATGTTTTTGCTTCAGACAACAGAAATACAGACATATGCCAGTCTGTCTGTCAGACAGTTAGACTCTTGGCTTTACAGAGATAGTATCTTTAGGTTTGAGAAGAAGGTAGGCTATCTAAGGCCAGTCTGTCTGTCAGTCAGTTAGACTCTGGCTTTACAGAGATTGTATCTTTAGTTTTGAGAAGAGCAATGAGCCCATTCAAAATGGTAATTGAACCCAAGGAATTAAATGAAGTTCAATTAGGTTTCCATAAGCTCGTTGAGATAACGTGTGGAGGAGGGGGAGGAGGTCTGGTTTTGCTCTATGACTGTATCCCAAATTGCACCCTATTTCCTATATAGTGCACTACTTTTGACAGGGCTCTTGTTAACAGTACTGAGGGTGCTATTTGGGATACAGGCTGTGATTCATGCAGTCAGTCACGATGTTGATGAAGACACAATCCCTGAGGGGTGTGTGTGTGTGTGTGTGTGTGTTTGTGTGGCAGCTTGTTGCCCAGAGGTTGTTGCCCAAAAAGTGTAGTGTGATCTGAATCTGTGTGACAGGTACTCAGACTCTCCTTTAAATACAGAAAACACTCTCTTTCTCTCTCTCCCCTCACACTCCCTCATGTAAATGTATGCAAAGCCAAACGTGTGCACTAGGATCGTCACAGCATGCTGAAAAACACTACACAACACTCTCTCTCTCTCTCTCTCTCTCTCTCTCTCTCTCTCTCTCTCTCTCTCTCTCTCTCTCTCTCTCTCTCTCTCTCTGTAGTTTGACTTGTTTGTTATTCTGCTTATGCTAGGCCCAGCTTCTGTCTTGACCTCGTTGTCAGCCTTTCCATATCATAACACTATGTACCTGCCATCCTAATCGTACACCATCAGATCTGTGTTTCACACACATACTCCGAGCCATGTAGCAAATACACTAATTAAAATCAAAGTGGACATCAGATTGTGGAATGAGAACAGTTGTTTTCAGAAGCATATAGACTAACAGGCGGGTAACACCTAGTGGGTAACACCACCGCCTGCAGCAGCACAGTATCCACCACCCAGCATGAGAACCAATCCAGACACCACTACAGTATCCACCACCCAGCATGAGAACCAATCCAGACACCACTACAGTATCCACCACCCAGCATGATAACCAATCCAGACACCACTATAGTATCCACCACCCAGCATGAGAACCAATCCAGACACCAATACAGTATCCACCACCCAGCATGAGAACCAATCCAGACACCACTACAGTATCCACCACCCAGCATGAGAACCAATCCAGACACCACTACAGTAGACACCACCCAGCATGAGAACCAATCCAGACACCACTACAGTAGACACCACCCAGCATGAGAACCAATCCAGACACCACTACAGTAGACACCACCCAGCATGATAACCAATCCAGACACCACTACAGTATCCACCACCCAGCATGATAACCAATCCAGACACCACTACAGTATCCACCACCCAGCATGAGAACCAATCCAGACACCCTACTGTATCCACCACCCAGCATGAGAACCAATCCAGACACCACTACAGTATCCACCACCCAGCATGAGAACCAATCCAGACACCACTACAGTATCCACCACCCAGCATGAGTGTGAGTGTGTGTGTGTGTGTGTGTGTGTGTGTGTGTGTGTGTGTGTGTGTGTGTGTGTGTGTGTGTGTGTGTGTGTGTGTGTGTGTGTGTGTGTGTGTGTGTGTGTGTGTGTGTGTGTGTGTGTGTGTGTGTGTGTGTGTGTGTGTGTGTGTGTGTGTGTGTGTGTGTGTGTGTGTGTGTGTGTTTGTGTGTGTGTTTAACTATACTTGTGGGGACCAGAAGTCCCCACAAGGATAGTAAACAAACATACATTTGACCAACTGGGGACATTTTGTTGGTCCCCACAAGGTCAAATGCTATTTCTAGGGGGTTTAGGGTTAAGGTTAGAATTAGTGTTAGGGTTAGAATTAGGTTTATGTTTAGGGTTAGGAGTTAGGGTTAGTTTTAGGGTCAGGGTTAAAAGCTAGTGTTAGGTTTAGGGGTAAGGTTAGGTTTTCGGGTTAAGATTAGGGTTAAGGTATGGGTTAGGTTTAGGGAAAATAGTATTTTGAATGGGGCTGAATTGTGTGTCCCCACAAGGTTAGTTGTACAAGACTGTGTGTGTGTGTGTGTGTGTGTTTAGTGTTCTCTCCCCAGGGTTCTACAAGGCTCCGGTGGAACATCTGTCAGTGCTGGGGTCTCCACAACAACAATAATACACTGCTCTCATCCTGGCAGGATGGTGTGTGTGCTGCCAACACTTTTAGGTCCCAAGATGACGTGTGTGTGTGCATTCCTACATAATAATATAATAATAATAATATGCCATTTAGCAGACGCTTTTATCCAAAGCGACTTACAGTCATGCGTGCATACATTTTTGTGTATGGGTGGTCCCGGGGATCGAACCCACTACCTTGGCGTTACAAGCGCCGTGCTCTACCAGCTGAGCTGCCAGTGTGTGTGTGTGTCTATATACGTACGTGCCAGTGTGTGTGTGTGTGTGTCTACATACGTACGTGCCAGTGTGTGTTTGTGTGTGTGTGTGTGTGTGTATATGTGTCTACATACGTCCGTGCCAGTGTGTGTGTGTTTGTGTCTACATACGTCCGTGCCAGTGTGTGTGTGTGTGTGAGAGGGAACACATAATGAAACACATGATTTCCCCCTCTGTACTGTCTGAGGGGTCTGTCCCATTGGAACTGATATCATAACAACAGCTTTGGTTCACTGATGTTTAGTAGCACAACGTGACACACAGTGCATCACCAGGGTCAGCTAAGGAGATAGCTGTGTGTGTGTGTTTGTGGGTGTGTATCGGTTTGTGTGTGTGTGTGGTTGTGTGTGTGTGTGTGTGTTAGGGCTGTGTCATTGAGGGTTTTTATAGGGCTGAGTTGGACAGTTTGGGCGGAGTACCAGGAAATGATGTCATCAATGGCTGTTGTGTTACACACGTACTGTCAGTGACAGGAAAGTGAAGTAGAGAGAAGTGGAAAGGAGAGGTGGAGAGAGTGAAGGAGAGACAAGTGGAAAGGAGAGGTGGAGAGAGTGAAGGAGAGACAAGTGGAAAGGAGAGGTGGAGAGTGAAGGAGAGAGAAGTGGAAAGGAGAGGTGGAGAGAGTGAAGGAGAGACAAGTGGAAAGGAGAGGTGGAGAGTGAAGGAGAGACAAGTGGAAAGGAGAGGGAGAGAGTGGAGAGAGAAGTGGAAAGGAGAGGTGGAGAGAGTGAAGGAGAGACAAGTGGAAAGGAGAGGTGGAGAGAGTGAAGGAGAGACAAGTGGAAAGGAGAGGTGGAGAGAGTGAAGGAGAGACAAGTGGAAAGGAGAGGTGGGGAGAGTGAAGAAGAGACAAGTGGAAAGGAGAGGTGGAGAGAGTGAAGGAGAGACAAGTGGAAAGGAGAGGTGGGGAGAGTGAAGAAGAGACAAGTGGAAAGGAGAGGTGGAGAGAGTGAAGGAGAGAGAAGTGGAAAGGAGAGGTGGAGAGAGTGGAGATAAAAGTGGAAAGGAGAGGGAGAGAGTGGAGATAAAAGTGGAAAGGAGAGGTGGAGAGAGTGGAGATAAAAGTGGAAAGGAGAGGGAGAGAGTGGAGAGAGAAGTGGAAAGGAGAGGTGGAGAGAGTGGAGATAAAAGTGGAAAGGAGAGGTGGAGAGAGTGGAGAGAGAAGTGGAAAGGAGAGGTGGAGAGAGTGGAGAGAGAAGTGGAAAGGAGAGGTGGAGAGAGTGGAGATAAAAGTGGAAAGGAGAGGTGGAGAGAGTGGAGAGAGAAGTGGAAAGGAGAGGTGGAGAGAGTGGAGATAAAAGTGGAAAGGAGAGGTGGAGAGAGTGGAGATAAAAGTGGAAAGGAGAGGTGGAGAGAGTGGAGAGAGAAGTGGAAAGGAGAGGTGGAGAGAGTGAAGGAGAGAGCGCACATAAAAAACTATACAGACCTCGGCCTAAACATCAGCGCCACAGGTAACTTCCACAAAGCTGTGAACGATCTGAGAGACAAGGCAAGAAGGGCCTTCTATGCCATCAAAAGGAACATAAAATTCAACATACCAATTAGGATCTGGCTAAAAATACTTCAATCATCATAGAACCAATTGCCCTTTATGGTTGTGAGGTCTTGGGTCCACTCACCAACCAAGAATTCACAAAATGGGACAAACACCAAATTGAGACTCTGCATGCAGAATTCCGCAAAAATATCCTCTGTGTACAACGTAAAACACCAAATAATGCATGCAGAGCAGAATTTGGCCGATACCCGCTAATTATCAAAATCCAGAAAAGAGCCATTAAATTCTATAACCACCTAAAAGGAAGTGATTCCCAAACCTTCCATAACAAAGCCATCACCTACAGAGAGATTAACTTGGAGATGAGTCCCCTAAGCAAGCTGGTCCACAAACACAAACAGACCCCACAGAGCCCCAGGACAGCAACACAATTAGACCCAACCAAATCACGAGAAAACAAAAAGATAATTACTTGACACATTGGAAAGAATTAACAAAAAAACAGTGCCATCTAGAATACTATTTGGCCCTAAACAGAGAGTACACAGTGGCAGAATACCTGACCACTGTGACTGACTCAAAATTAAGGAAATCTTTGACTATGTACAGACTCAGTGAGCATAGCCTTGCTATTGAGAAAGGCGACCGAAGGCAGACGTGGCTCTCAAGAGAAGACAGTCTATGTGCACACTGCCCACAAAATGAGGTGGAAACTGAGCTGCACTTCCTAACCTCCTGTGAAATGTATGTGTCACACCCTGATCTGTTTCACCTGTCTTGTGATTGTCTCCAACCCCCACCAGGTGTCTCCCATTACCTCGTGTATTTATACCTGCATTTTCTGTTTGTCTGTTGTCAGTTCGTCTTGTCCCGTCAAGTCCTACCAGCGTGTTCCCATGTTTCCTGTGCTCTAGTTTTTGCTTTTTCTAGTCTTCCCAGTTCTGACCTTTCTGCCTGTCCTGACCCTGACCCTGCCTGCCGTCCTGTACCTGCCTGACTCTGATTTGGATTATGACTCTTTGCCTGCCTTGACCTACCGATTGCCTGCCCCTTGTACTGTAATCAACTCTGAGACTCGTACTATCCTCCTCCTGTGTCTGCATCTGGGTCTTAGCCTGAGCTGTGATAGTACGACCATATCAGAGACACATATTTCCCTCAGATTACACAGACTCACAAAGAATTCGAAAACAAATCCAATTTTGATAAACTCCCATATCCATTGGGTGAAATACAACAGTGTGCCATCACAGCAGCAAGATTTGTGACCTGTTGCCACAAGAAAAGGGCAACCAGTGAAGAACAAACACCATTGTAAATACAACCTATATTTATGTTTATTTATTTTCCCATTTGTACTTTAACTATTTGCACATTGTTACAACACTGTATATAGACATAATATGACATTTTACATGTCTTTATTCTTTTGGAACTTCTGAGTGTAATGTTTACTGTTAATATTTATTGTTTATTTCACTTTTGTTTATTATCTATTTCACTTGCTTTGGCAATGTTAACATACGTTTCCCATGCCAATAAAGACCTTAAATTGAAATTGAAATTGAATTGAATTGAAAAGGAGAGGTGGAGAAAGTGAAGGAGAGAGAAGGAGAGGTGGAGAGAGTGAAGGAGGGAGAAGGAGAGATGGATAGAGTGAAGGAGAGAGGTGGAGAGAGTGAAGGAGAGAGAAGGAGAGGTGGAGAGAGTGAAGGAGAGAGAAGGAGAGGTAGAGAGAGTGAAGGAGAGAAGGAGAGGTGGAGAGAGTGAAGGAGAGAGAAGGAGAGGTGGAGATAGTGAAGGAGATAGAAAGAGAGGTGGAGAGAGTGAAGGAGAGAGAAAGAGAGGTGGGGAGAGTGAAGGAGAGAGAAGGAGAGGTGGAGAGAGTGAAGGAGAGAGAAAGAGAGGTGGGGAGAGTGAAGGAGAGAGAAGGAGAGGTGGAGAGAGTGGAGAGAGAAGGAGAGGTGGAGAGAGTGAAAGAGAGAGAAGGAGAGGTGGAGAGAGGGAAAGAGAGAGAATGAGAGATGGAGAGAGTGAAGGAGAGAGGAGAGGTGGAGAGAGTGAAGTAGGTGGAGAGAGTGGAGGAGAGAGGTGGAGAGAGTGAAGGAGAGAGGTGGAGAGAGTGAAGGAGAGGTGGAGAGAGTGAAGGAGAGAGAAAGAGGGGTGGAGAGAGTGGAGGAAATAGAAGGAGAGGTGGAGAGAGTGAAGGAGAGGTGGAGATAGTGAAGGAGAGAGGTGGAGAGAGTAAAGGAGAGAGGTGGAGAGAGTGAAGAAGAGAGAAAGAGAGGTGGAGAGAGTGAAGGAGAGAGAAAGAGGGGTGGAGAGAGTGGAGGAAAGAGAAGGAGAGTTTGAGAGAGTGAAGGAGAGAGAAGGAGAGGTGGAGGTAGTGAAGGAGAGAGAAAGAGAGGTGGAGAGAGTGAAGGAGTGAGAAAGAGAGGTAGAGAGAGTGAAGGAGTGAGAAGGAGAGGTGGATAGAGTGAAGGAGAGAGAAGGAGAGGTGGAGAGAGTGAATGAGAGAGAAAGAGAGGTAGAGAGAGTGAAGTAGTGAGAACGAGAGGTGGAGAGAGTGAAGGAGAGAGAAGGAGAGGTGGAGAGAGTGAAGGAGAGAGAAAGAGAGGTGGAGAGAGGGAAGGAGAGAGAAGGAGAGATGGAGAGAGTGAAGGAGAGAGGAGAGGTGGAGAGAGTGAAGGAGAGAGATGGAGAGAGTGAAGGAGAGAGAAGGAGAGGTGGAGAGGGTGAAGGAGATAGAAAGAGAGATGGAGAGAGTGAAGGAGAGAGAAAGAGAGGTGGAGAGAGTGAAGGAGAGGTGGAGAGAGTGAAGGAGAGAGAAGGAGAGGTGGAGATAGTGAAGGAGAGAGAAAGAGAGGTGGACAGTGAAGGAGTGAGAAAGAGAGGTAGAGAGAGTGTAGGAGTGAGAAGGAGAGGTGGAAAGAGTGAAGGAGAGAGAGGGAGAGGTGGAGAGAGTGAAGGAGAGAGAAAGAGAGGTAGAGAGAGTGAAGGAGTGAGAAGGAGAGGTGGAGAGAGTGCAGGAGAGAGAAGGACAGTTGGAGAGAGTGAAGGAGAGAGAAAGAGAGGTGGAGAGAGTGAAGGAGGGAGAAGAGGTGGAGAGAGTGAAGTAGAGAGGAGAGGTGGAGAGAGTGTAGGAGAGAGAAAGAGGGGTGGAGAGAGTGGAGGAAATAGAAGGAGAGGTGGAGAGAGTGAAGGAGAGGTGGAGATAGTGAAGGAGAGAGGTGGAGAGAGTAAAGGAGAGAGGTGGAGAGAGTGAGAAAGAGAGGTGGAGAGAGTGAAGGAGAGAGAAAGAGGGGTGGAGAGAGTGGAGGAAAGAGAAGGAGAGTTTGAGAGAGTGAAGGAGAGAGAAGGAGAGGTGGAGGTAGTGAAGGAGAGAGAAAGAGAGGTGGAGAGAGTGAAGGAGTGAGAAAGAGAGGTAGAGAGAGTGAAGGAGTGAGAAGGAGAGGTGGATAGAGTGAAGGAGAGAGAAGGAGAGGTGGAGAGAGTGAAGGAGAGAGAAAGAGAGGTAGTGAGAACGAGAGGTGGAGAGAGTGAAGGAGAGAGAAGGAGAGGTGGAGAGAGTGAAGGAGAGAGAAAGAGAGGTGGAGAGAGGGAAGGAGAGAGAAGGAGAGATGGAGAGAGTGAAGGAGAGAGGAGAGGTGGAGAGAGTGAAGGAGAGAGATGGAGAGAGTGAAGGAGAGAGAAGGAGAGGTGGAGAGGGTGAAGGAGATAGAAAGAGAGATGGAGAGAGTGAAGGAGAGAGAAAGAGAGGTGGAGAGAGTGAAGGAGAGGTGGAGAGAGTGAAGGAGAGAGAAGGAGAGGTGGAGATAGTGAAGGAGAGAGAAAGAGAGGTGGACAGTGAAGGAGTGAGAAAGAGAGGTAGAGAGAGTGTAGGAGTGAGAAGGAGAGGTGGAAAGAGTGAAGGAGAGAGAGGGAGAGGTGGAGAGAGTGAAGGAGAGAGAAAGAGAGGTAGAGAGAGTGAAGGAGTGAGAAGGAGAGGTGGAGAGAGTGCAGGAGAGAGAAGGACAGTTGGAGAGAGTGAAGGAGAGAGAAAGAGAGGTGGAGAGAGTGAAGGAGGGAGAAGAGGTGGAGAGAGTGAAGTAGAGAGGAGAGGTGGAGAGAGTGTAGGAGAGAGGTGGAGAGGGGGAGAGAGTGAATGAGAGAGGTGGAGAGAGTGAAGGAGGGAGTAGGAGAGAATGAGGTAAATGGCTGTGTTAACACTTCAGACAGAGAGAACACTAACAGCTACTAACCTACTGCAAGCAATTAACGCACACACACACATACACACTCACACACACACATACACACTCACACACACACACTAGTGCGAGCAATCAACATAGTAAAACGTTGTTGAAATGAATGTGGGGGGTTTTCTTATAAGAGAGAAATCAACGTCTTCGTGTTAGACTGATCATAAAAAGTATTTTATTAAGTAGTTAACAGTAGTTGGTATTGGATATTAACATGCTATCATAAAAACCTGCCATCAGAAATGGGCATCAGTAAAAAGGAACCTGTAACTTTATTGATCACTTTATTTTTGTCCATGTTCTTCTCTTTCTAGTTGTGTGGTATTAACCATATAAATCAGGTGTGGAGATGTTACCATGTGATAAGTTATTATTGATAACGTTATTATTGTCCTTTATAATGTATAACTTTATTATTGATACATTTATTATTGATAACCTTATTATTGTCCTTTATAATGTATAACTTTATTATTGATACATTTATTATTGATAACTTTATTATTGTCCTTTATTATTGATACATGTATTATTGATAACCTTATTATTGTCCTTTATTATTGATACATTTATTATTGATAACCTTATTATTGTCCTTTATTATTGATACATTTATTATTGATAACCTTATTATTGTCCTTTATTATTGATACATTTATTATTGATAACCTTATTATTGTCCTTTATTATTGATACATTTATTATTGATAACCTTATTATTGTCCTTTATTATTGATACATTTATTATTGATAACCTTATTATTGTCCTTTATTATTGATACATTTATTATTGATAACTTTATTATTGCCCTTTATTATTGATACATTTATTATTTATAACCTTATTATTGTCCTTTATTATTGATACATTTATTATTGATAACCTTATTGTTGTCCTTTATTATTGATACATTTATTATTGATAACTTTATTATTGTCCTTTATTATTGATACATTTATTATTGATAACCTTATTATTGTCCTTTATTATTGATACATTTATTATTGATAACCTTATTATTGTCCTTTATTATTGATACATTTATTATGGATAACTTTATTATTGCCCCGTGCACCTCTCTGATTCAGAGGGGTTGGGTTAAATGTGGAAGACATATTTGGGTTGAATTCATTCAGTTGTCCAGGTATCCCCTTCCTCTTTACATGGAAATAAATTAAGTTGATGCTTCACTACATCCCTGGACTCACACATACACACAGACACACACACACAGACACACACACACACACACACGACTGGACTCGGCGAGTCGCCCTTGTTGACTGCTCCTGGTTGGGTCACACTAGAGTCGCATAAATTATTTAATATGGGCACATAATACTCCCACACACTGAGCACACACACACATGCTCACATCTACACACTCTGAACAGAAATGCTGATAATAATCCTAACTACCAATCTGTAAAGTCCTTTTCCAGTCAAAATACAAATATAAAATAAAGTGCATACTTGATTGTAAAGTGTGGGGGTGAGAGTGAGCCTTGGCAAATGTCATCTGAATGATTTATCAGAATTCAGTGCTACTGTAGGTAACCAACCAACCACCAAACCGCCCCAGCATACTTGTTCATGAGACATTTATCACTTAAATCATGAATTAATTGAATTGTCTTAGGTCAGTTAGGATCACCACTTTATTTTAAGAATGTGAAATGTCAGAATAATAGTAGAGAGAATGATTTATTTAAGCTTTTATTTATTTCATCACATTCCCAGTGGGTCAGAAGTTTAAATACACTCAATTAGTATTTGGTAGCATTGCCTTTAAATTGTTTAACTTGGGTCAAACGTTTCGGGTAGCCTTCCACAAGCTTCCCACAATAAGTTGGGTAAATTTTGGCCTATTGCTCCTGACAGAGCTGGTGTAACTGAGTCAGGTTTGTAGGCCTCCTTGCACGCACACGCTTTTTCAGTTCTGCCCACAAATTCTCTATAGGATTGAGGTCAGGGCTTTGTGATGGCCTCTCCAATACCTTGACTTTGTTGTCCTTAAACCATTTTGCCACAACTTTGGAAGTCTGCTTGGGGTCATTGTCCATTTGGAAGACCCATTTGCGACCAAGCTTTAACTTCCTGACTGATGTCTTGAGATGTTGCTTCAATATATCCACATAATTTTCCTTCTTCATGATGCCATCTATTTTGTGAAGTGCACCAGTCCCTCCTGCAGAAAAGCACCCCCACAGCATGATGCTGCCACCCCGTGCTTCACGGTTGAGATGGTGTTCTTCGGCTTGCAAGCCACCCCCTTTTTCCTCCAAACATAACGATGGTCATTATGGCCAAACAGTTATATTTTTGTTTCATCAGACCAGAGGACATTTCTCCAAAAAGTACGATCTTTGTCCCCATGTGCAGTTGCAAACCGTAGTCTGGCTTTTATATGGCGGTTTTGGAGCAGTGGCTTCTTCCTTGCTGAGCGGCCTTTCAGGTTATGTCGATATAGAACTAGTTTTACTGTGGATATAGATACTTTTGTACCTGTTTGCTCCAGCATCTTCACAAGGTCCTTTGCTGTTGTTCTGGGATTGATTTGCACTTTTCGCACCGAAGTACGTTCATCTCTAGGAGACAGAACGTGTCTCCTTCCTGAGCGGTATGACGGCTGCGTGGTCCCATGGTGTTTATACTTGCGTACTATTGTTTGTACAGATGAACGTGGTACCTTCAGGTGTTTGGAAATTGCTCCCAAGGATGAACCAGACTTGTGGAGGTCTACAAAAAAAATGCTGAGGTCTTGGCTGATTTCTTTTGATTGTCTCATGATGTCAAGCAAAGAGGCACTGAGTTTGAAGGTAGGCCTTGAAATACATCCACATACACCTCCAATTGACTCAAATGATGTCAATTAGCCTATCAGAAGCTTCTAAAGCCATGACATCATTTTCTGGAATTTTCCAAGCTGTTTAAAGGCACAGTCAACTTAGTGTATGTAAACTTCTGACCCACTGGAATTGTGATACAGTGAATTATAAGTGAAATAATCTGTCTGTAAACAATTGTTGGAAAAATTACTTGTGTCATGCACAAAGTAGATGTTCTAACCGACTTGCCAAAACTATAGTTTGTTAACAAGAAATGTGTGGAGTGGTTGAAAAAAATAGTTTTAATGACTCCAACCGAAGTGTATGTAAACTTCCAACTTCAACTGTATGCCACATGTTATCAGATCAACAGAGCTTAGGCTCTTTATTTGGGAAAAATTATATTTTATTTTGGAAAAAGACGAGCTCCTTTTCTTGTCTTTCCAGTTAGTGGTTGAGTTGTTTGTTATTTGTATTCTTGGTGTTCTGCCTCTCAGCACAGAGAGACTCCCAGTAGGAGTCAAACCAGGTTAACTATAGAAAACACAGGCCACGTTGGTCTTCCTTCTCTCTCCATATCCCCTCTCTTGCCCTTCTCTCTCCTCCTCTATCTCCCTCTATCTCTCTCCCTCCCTCAATCTCTCGCTCCCTCCCTCTATCATACACACACAGGGAGATAACTTGGAGAGTTCCTGGGTGTAGCCTTTGGTCCTATAGCCGGTACTAACAACCCTGATACAACTGATCAACCAAGACCTGGATTAGTTGAATGAGTGTGTTAGTGCTGAGCTGGAACAAATACCTGCCCTGCACATCCTGTAGCTCTCCAGGACCTGTAGCAGGCTGACCCCTGGTCTAAACTAGATGTTTAAACAGGAGGTCATGTGTGGACAACACCACAAGAGTAGGAGGCTGACCCCTGGTCTAAACTAGACATTTAAACAGTAGCAGGCTGACCCCTGGTCTAAACTAGACATTTAAACAGGAGGTCATGTGTGGACAACACCACAAGAGTGCGCAGTGTCCTCTCTCTCTCAGTCTCCTTCTCTCTCTCCTCATCTCAAACCTTAGCCAATTCACCCCCCTTTTCCTCCCTCCCTCACGTCTTCTCTCTCTCTCTCTCTCTCTCTCTCTCTCTCTCTCTCTCTCTCTCTCTCTCTCTCTCTCTCTCTCTCTCTCTCTCTAGTCCCTGCCAGTAGCTCCACTCCATAGACGCAGGCGGCGCTGAAATCCTCCCAGCCACCCCTGCTGTCAGCGCTTAGCGGACGGCGGCAGCTCGCAGCTTGAGCCGAGAGAGAGAGAGAGAGAGAGAGAGAGAGCGGGAGACGGAGAGCGAGAAAGATGGTTGGCAATCTATGCGGTCGCAAGCTGGCTCGCCGCTCCAAATCAGCGCTGATAGTAGCGCTGACAGTTCTCCTGGTTCAGACACTGATCGTGTGGAACTTTAGTACCCTGGATACCCGGGAAGAAGGGGCCAATAGTAGCCGGGAGAAGAGGGACCAAGTCGGGGGCATCAACAAAGCCTACAGCCAGTACCCCCGGAGCGGGCTGCCAAAGAGGCATCACCAACCTCCGCTTGGGAAAGCGGCTGTTCGACACAAGCAACAACCCGTAAGAGTAGGGAGCGAATTTAAGTCTACCTATTATTTAGTAGTAATAATGACGATTTTTAAAATCGATGACTCTCTCTCTGCTAAATGATGTAAATGTAAATGTAAATAACGACTAGCGTCATTATCATTCATTTTATATGCTACCATTCCTGATTAATTGTATAGGCTACCATCCCCCACTACGCGTGGTTTATTGTATTGTATTGTATTGTATTGTAGGCTATATTGTATTGTAGGGTGGGAAGGCTGTTACGCATGGAATTGTTGTCATCAGACGAAGCAAGAAGCCAGCGTGTATTTGGATGACAAAGATGTTGCTTAGCTGTTGTTACCCATATATGTTGATCAGCTGGTGTAAACTAACCAGTCTTTAGGAATGAGCGTGGTATAGTAGTCTAGTGTGATAATGAACCATGGGAGAAGGTTAGAGAGCGACACGGTTAATCGGATAGACCTACTTTGATGTAGAGTTTGGTAACGCGCTCTTGCGCTGCTATAACGCCTGGCCTGTGGCTGTTTTCTAGTGACCAGCCTGGCTATTACTGTAGGCTACTGTCGGGCGCAATCAGTGTGTGTGTGTGTGTGTGTTGGGCAGTCTCTGGTCCAGTGGTAGACTCGTGGGTGGGATAATATAGACAGACAGGTTTAGTTAGGAGTTTAAAGATTCATTTAGAGAGAAAGAGAGAGAGAGAGAGAGAGAGAGAGAGAGAGAGAGAGAGAGAGAGAGAGAGAGAGAGAGAGAGAGAGAATGCGGAATAGAGGTCTGTCTGAAAGACCGACAGACGGTACGTGCGTACGTGCGTGCCTGCGAGTGTGTGTGTTTAACAGCGCACGTGAACACTTCCTCTCTATCGTTCTCCCAGGATACTAAAGTTGTGCCAAACTACAGAGAACTGACTGTGATTTTGAGGACAATTTTTTTCCCTCCTTGTCTTCCTTCATATTTGATGACAGAGTGCATGGTTGTTAAGTAGTGTTTTATGTCCCTGTGCAGATCTAGGCTACTGTTGAAGGAGTGCGTGTGTGTGTGTGTCTGTGTGTGTGTGCGCGTGTCTGTGTGTGTGTGTGTCTGTGTGTTTGTGTGTGTGTGCCTGTGTGTGTGTGTATGTGTGTTATTACACTACCAGTATCTAAATAACCAGCACCCCTCTGTTCACTACCAGTATCTAAATAACCAGCACCCACTCACCCATTATCAATGATTTTCTTCTATTTGTGTTCTCGTATTGAGGTTCAAATCATGTAGATAGCCTGCGTTGCTGAGTGTTGGGGGTGTTACCCAGCAGAGCAGTGTGTGTGTGTGTGTGTCTCATTACCTGGTTCCGTCAAAGCTGCCACTGTAACACAGGGAAAATAAATACCTCGACCACAGTTTACCTACATACCTGGCTATAATGTCTCTCCAGTTTACCTACATACCTGGCTATAATGTCTCTCCAGTTTACCTACATACCTGGCTATAATGTCTCCACAGTTTACCTACATACCTGGCTATAATGTCTCTGTCACGGTTCAGACAGACGACCAGAGGACCACAATTGCGTCACACCAGAAAGTTTATTAAAACTTAAGGGAAAAGGGAAGTAGGGAGTGAATGAAGGCTCCAGGGGTAACAGGGATCCCGTCCAATGTGCTGGGTCTGTGCCCCCCCCAGTGGCAGCGATGCGTCCTATGAAGCCGGTGGTGGGTGGTCCAGAAGTCCTGGGGGGGGGAGACACAGACACAACAGGGCGGAATGAAACAAGGCAGCAGTACAGTTCAAGGGAAATCCAAAATACGTAGTAGCAAGGCAGAAGGCTGGTCAGAGTTACCGGGATAGAAGAGTAGTCAGGAGTCGTAATGGCAGAAGCAGGTCTGGATCTCCTGGGGCAGAAGAGTATCCAAAAATCAGGCAGGTCCGGGGTCACAAAACCAGGGTGAGCCAGAAGCGCGAGCAAACAGGTTCCGGGTGTGAGCTTTGCAGACGATCTGACACCGGAGAGCTGAAAGACAGGGCCTTAAATACTGGGAGAGGTAGTGGGTAATGCAGCGCAGCTGGCAGAGTAATTAGAGCAGAGCAGAGCAGGGACAGGTGGAGCTAGTTAGGCTGAGTAGAGAGAGTGGTGAGCAGAGTGGAAGAAAATTAAGGTGGTAACCCGGTGGAGTGAGAGGCTCATGACAGTCTCTCCAGTTTACCGACATACCTGGCTATAATGTCTCTCCAGTTTACCGACATACCTGGCTATAATGTTTCCACAGTAGCTACTACATGCCAGGAATACAGTGGGCACATACACAGTCACACACACACACAGTCACACACACACACACAGTCACACACACACACAGTCACACACACACACACACACAGTCACACACATAATGCCACCTCTGTGTGTGTGTGTGTGTGTGTGTGTGTGTGTGTGGTGTGTGTGTGTGTGTGTGTGTGTATGTGTTCCCTCCCAGCATAGGAAGGTATGGTGACCGCGAGGCAGAGCATTTGTTTACTGATGGGGCCTTAACACAACTCTCGCATTCATTCACTGCTGCCTCTGACGAACACACACACACACATATGGGATTATCACATGATCAACGCTGGATTAGATTACAAATCATATTACACATCAGTTCCAATCGCATAGTCTGATATCACTAACCTGTGTGTGTGTCTTAGTGTGTGGGTGTTTGTGTGTGTGTGTGTGTGTGTGTGTGTGTGTGTGTTATGTATGCATATCTGTGTGTGTGTTATTTGTCCCATACTATCAAGCTATTTCCTGTAGTGTCTAGTTTTTGGCGCCCACAGCTGCTTATTCCAACCCTTATTCCAACACACACACACAAGCACACACACAGACAAATTTGGAAAAAAACATATTTTGGTTATTGAACTACAGTAAGTGAAGTGGATTTACACCCGGTAACAGAATTGCGGTAACGGAATTTCATCATGGGTCCCTGATCTGTACTACACAGAAATGCATAATTATGGATATAAATGTAATTCTCTTCATGGTGATGCGTCCTAAATAGATATATATATATATATATATATATATATAATATAAATGGGTACACAAAGGTAGAAATATGCAAAATCCTGATTTGCATATTTGGGTATTATTCTTCACACTGGCTATTATTTTAATGAGCTCCGCCCCCAAACAAGAACGCATTTGGTTGGTCTGGCCCGGACCAAATCTGAACCAATCAGAGACGTCTGTAGAGTACGGTAGAGTATAGTTCAGTACATTATAGTTTACTCAACTCTAGTGTGCTCTACTGTATACTGTACTATACTCTATTCTACTGTACTGAACTATACCCTACTGTACTGAACTATGCCCTACTTTTACTGTACAAATGGGCGACAGGTAGCCTAGCGTTTAGAGCGTTGGGCCAGTAACCCAAAGGTCGCTGGTTCGAATACCTGAGCCGACAAGGTGAAAAATCTGTCGATGTGCCCTTGAGCAAGGCACTTAACCCTTATTTGCTCCACGGGCACCGTACTACTATGACTGACCCTGTAAAACAACACATTACACTGCACCTATCATACTACTATGACTGACCCTGTAAAACAACACATTACACTGCACCTATCATACTACTATGACTGACCCTGTAAAACAACACATTACACTGCACCTATCATACTACTATGACTGACCCTGTAAAACAGCACATTACACTGCACCTATCATACTACTATGGCTGACCCTGTAAAACAACACATTTCACTGCACCTATCATACTACTATGACTGACCCTGTAAAACAACACATTACACTGCACCTATCATACTACTATGACTGACCCTGTAAAACAACACATTTCACTGCACCTAACCAGTGGATGTGACAAGAAAACATATTATTTTGTTATTTTTTTACTCTGTGCTGTCCAATCTTGTCTTTGCCCACTGACAAAGACATGATCAGTCTATAATTTTAATGGTAGGTTTATTTGAACAGTGAGAGACAGAATAACAACAAAAAAATCCAGAAAAACGCATGTCAAAAATGTTATAAATTGATTTGCATTTTAATGAGGGAAATAAGTATTTGACCCCTCTGCAAAACATGACTTAGTACTTGGTGGCAAAACCCTGGTTGGCAATCACAGAGGTCAGACGTTTCTTGTAGTTGGTCACCAGGTTTGCACACATCTCAGGAGGGATTTTGTTCCATTCCTCTTTGCAGATCTTCTCCAAGTCATTAAGGTTTTGAGGCTGACGTTTGGCAACTCGAACCTTCAGCTCCCTCCACAGATTTTCTATGGGATTAAGGTCTGGAGACTGGCTAGGCCACTCCACGACCTTAATGTGCTTCTTCTTGAGCCACTCCTTTGTTGCCTTGGCTGTGTGTTTTGGGTCATTGTCATACTGGAATACTCATCCACGACCCATTTTCAATGCCCTGGCTGAGGGAAGGAGTTTCTCACCCAAGATTTGATGGTACATGGCCCCGTCCATCGTCCCTTTGATGCGGTGAAGTTGTCCTGTCCCCTTAGCAGAAAAACACCCCCAAAGCATAATGTTTCCACCTCCATGTTTGATGGTGGAGATGGTGTTCTTGGGGTCATAGGCAGCATTCCTCCTCCTCCAAACACGGCGAGTTGAGTTGATGCCAAAGAGCTCGATTTTGGTCTCATCTGACCACAACACTTTCACCCAGTTCTCCTCTGAATCATTCAGATGTTCATTGGCAAACTTCAGACGGCCCTGTATATGTGCTTTCTTGAGCAGGGGGACCTTGTGGGCGCTGCAGGATTTCAGTCCTTCACGGCGTAGTGTGTAACCAATTGTTTTCTTGGTGACTATGGTCCCAGCTGCCTTGAGATCATTGACAAGATCCTCTGTGTACAGTGAGGGAAAAAAGTTTTTGATCCCCTGCTGATTTTGTACGTTTGCCCACTGACAAAGAAATGATCAGTCTATAATTTTAATGGTAGGTTTATTTGAACAGTGAGAGACAGAATAACAACAACAAAATCCAGAAAAACGCATGTAAAAAATGTTATAAATTGATTTGCATTTTAATGAGGGAAATAAGTATTTGACCCCTCTCAATCAGAAAGATTTCTGGCTCCCAGGTGTCTTTTATACAGGTAACGAGCTGAGATTAGGAGCACACTCTTAAAGGGAGTGCTCCGAATCTCAGCTTGTTACCTGTATAAAAGACACCTGTCCACAGAAGCAATCAATCAATCAGATTCCAAACTCTCCACCAAGGCCAAGACCAAAGAGCTCTCCAAGGATGTCAGGGACAAGATTGTAGACCTACACAAGGCTGGAATAGGCTACAAGACCATCGCCAAGCAGCTTGGTGAGAAGGTGACAACAGTTGGTGCGATTATTCGCAAATGGAAGAAACACAAAAGAAATGTCAATCTAAACAAAACACACGGGTGAATATCCCGGCGATAAAAGTAACATAATGCTCACACAAAGACATGGGGGAGCAGAGGGAATAATTATACAGAGACTGATGAGGGGATATGTACCACGTGTGTGTGGAAAACAAGACAAAACAAATGGCAATGGCAGTGGTATAGCACAGGCTATACAAACGCCTCACACCGCGTGGCTGCTGCCACTCTAACCTGGTGGTCCCTGAACGCACGACCCACGTGGAGTTCCAGGTCTCCGGCAGCCTCTGGAACTGCCGTTCTGCGGCCAACAAGGCAGAGTTCATCTCAGCCTATGCTATCCTCCAGTCCCTCGACTTCTTGGCGCTGACGGAAACATGGATTACCACAGAAAACACTGCTACTCCTACTGCTCTCTCCTCGTCTGACCATGTGTTCTCGCATACCCCGAGAGCATCTGGTCAGCGGATTGGTGGCACAGGAATCCTCATCTCTCCCAAGTGGACATTCTCTCTTTCTCCCCTGACCCATCTGTCTATCTCCTCATTTGAATTCCATGCTGTCACAGTCACTAGCCCATTCAAGCTTAACATCCTTATCATTTATCGCCCTCCAGGTTCCCTTGGAGAGTTCTTCAATGAGCTTGACGCCTTGATAAGTTCCTTTCCTGAGGATGGCTCACCCCTCACAGTTCTGGGTGACTTTAACCTCCCTACGTCTACCTTTGACTCATTTCTCTCTGCCTCCTTCTTTCCACTCCTCTCCTCTTTTGACCTCACCCTCTCACCGTCCCCCCCTACTCACAAGGCAGGCAATACGTTTGACCTCATCTTTACTAGATGCTGTTCTTCTACTAATCTCACTGCAACTCCCCTCCAAGTCTCCGACCACTACTTTGTATCCTTTTCTCTCTCGCTCTCCTCCAACACTACTCACTCTGCCCCTACTCAGATGGTAATGCGCCGTCGCAACCTTCGCTCTCTCTCTCCCGCTACTCTCTCCTCTTCCATCCTATCATCTCTTCCCTCTGCTCAATCCTTCTCCCTCCAATCTCCTGATTCTGCCTCCTCAACCCTCCTCTCCTCCCTTTCTGCATCCTTTGACTCTCTATGTCCCCTATCCTCCCGGCCGGCTCGGTCCTCCCCTCCTGCTCCGTGGCTTGATGACTCATTGCGAGCTCACAGAAAAGGGCTCCGGGCAGCCGAGCGGAAATGGAGGAAAACTAGACTCCCTGCGGACCTGGCATCATCACCAGAAATTACCTGCCTAGACAAGATTCACACAGCCCTGTCCAGTGTGTGTGTGTGTTTGTGTGTGTGTGTTTGTGTTTGTGTGTGTGTGTTGAGGTGTCTGTACAGTATACTGAAGACTGTCTATACGGTGTCTGGATACTGCATTGCATGTACTGTATATTTCTGGGCAGAGGGATCCTTTCATTCTTAAGTAACAGAACTAGACACACACACACACGATTGATATTCCTGGAATGGGCAGGGCTGGTCTGTGTGCCTTGGAATACCACGACCAGATCATATAGCGTTGTTACTGACACTCGCACGCACGCACACACGCACGCACGCACACACACACACACACACTGTAACCCCTGTAACCCCTGTGTCAGCGTCCCAGACATAGACATATCTTATGAGTGACAGCATTCCACATGCTTGATCACATGACACAGATACACACAAGTTCAGACAGACAGACAGCCAAGCAGGCAGTCAGACAGACAGCCAGACAGACAGCCAAGCAGACAGACAGACAGCCAAGCAGAAAGACAGACAGCCAGGCAGACAGCCAGGCAGACAGACAGACAGACAGACAGACAGACAGACAGACAGACAAGCAGACAGAGAGACAGACAGCCAAGCAGGGAGTCAGCCAGACAGCCAAGCAGTCAGTCAGACAGACAGACAGACAGCCAAGCAGACAGACAGACAGAAAGACAAGCAGAAAGACAGACAGACAGACAGACAAGCAGACAGACAGACAGCCAGCCAAGCAGGCAGACAGACAGACAAGCAGACAGACAGACAAGCAGACAGACAGGGGGGAGGGGGGAAAGAGATGGGGAGGGAGGTGAGGAGGGAGGGGTGGCACCTAAAGAGAAGGGGGGAGGGAGAGGGGAGATGGGACAGACAGGACAATTAGACTTCTTATTTCATTAAATTATTTATTGTTGGTTTGCTTGCTGTTTTGTCTTGTATCTATGTTTTTTTTTTTTTTTCTTTTTTTCTGTTTTTCACGCAGCCCAGCAGCCCCCGCGAGGCAGGGGAGCCCCCAACCGCCCCCCAAAATATATATATATATATATTATTTTAAATAACAGTATTGAAAATCATACCGTCTGTATTTCGGTATTTCATATACGGTATAAACGGTATATCGCCCAAGCCTAATATATATCTACATATCTATCTGTATATCTCTCTTATACATACAGGTATGGATACAGGTATGGATATATACTCATTCTCTCTGTGTCTCTGTCCTACAGAACTCAGTGTACTCTCTTTTCCTATTGTTACACTGACTGACTCTCTCTCTATTTCCCTCCTCCCCCTCCTCTTCCCTCCCCCTCCCCTTAATCACTCTCTCCTGCCCTCTCTCCCCACTCCGTCCCCCCTCTTTCTCCCTCCTCTCTCTCTCTTCTCCAGGAGGGCTACCACTCCCGGCGGCCCAAGGAAAAAGTCTTCCTGGATAGTAACAACAACGAGAACTCGGTCCCCAAAGACTTTGACACCGTTGTCGACAGCAACAGCAACCTCGGGGCGCGTTCACAGTCTCAGCGCCTGCGACCGGCAGGAAACACAGCCAAGCACAAACCGGACAAGGCCCTAACGCAAGGCATTCTGGGAAAGGCCTTGCCCAACGAGGTCAACGAGGTCAATCAGCAGTACCCTCTTCCTCCACAGCAGCTCAAACCACACAGACCACACCCCACTAAACCTTCCCTCTCTCCCTCCATCAAAACATCCAATCAGCATCAGCGACATCACCAACCCAGGAAGTCGGTGACTGCAGCTCCTGTGTTGGGGCAGCGGAGGGAGCAGCACCAGTGTGAGATCAGTGGGAAGGAGGCCATCTCGGCTCTGTCCAGAGCCAAGACCAGGGAGTGTCGTCAGCAGATAGCTGAGGTGTACTGCAGACACAAGGAGAGGACACTGATGCCTGAGACCATTCCTCGATACTGCACCCTAGAAGGTGAGTCTCATAGTGAATGCATCCCAAATGGTACCCTATTCCCTATATAGAGACCTACGGCACCTGCCTCAGTGAGAAGGGGCTGCCTCAGTGAGAAGGGGCTGCCTCAGTGAGAAGGGGCTACCTCAGTGAGAAGCGGCTGCTTCGGTGAGAAGGGTCTTTGTCAGTATACAAACAGAACACAGACATCATACAGAATATACAATATCAGAGCAGTGAACATAAAAGATACAACTCTGGAGTAGAGGCTGATTGCAGTGGGAATATACAATTTACAGAGGGGAGATACACTGATTGTTCAAAACACCTGCTCTTTCCATGACATAGACTGACCAGGTAAATCCAGGTGAAAGCTATGATCCCTTATTGATGTCACCTGTTAAATCCACTTCAATCAGTGTAGATGAAGGGGAGGAGACAGGTTAAAGAAGGATTTTAAAGCCTTGAGACAATTGAGACACGGATTGTGTATGTGTGCCATTCAGAGGGTGAATGGGCAAGACAAAATATTTAAGTGCCTTTGAAAGGGGTATGTAGTAGGTGCCAGGCGCACCAGTTTGTGTCAAGAACTGCAACGCTGCTGGGTTTTTCATGCTCAACAGTTTCCCGTGTGTATCAAGAATGGTCCACCATCCAAAGGACATCCAGCCAACTTGACACAACTGTGGGAAGCATTGGAGTCAACAAGGGCCAGCATCCCTGTGGAACGCTTTCGACACCTTGTAGAGTCCATGCCCTGACGTATTGAGGCTCTTCTGAGGGCAAAAGGGGGTGCAACTCAATATTATGAAGGTGTTCCTAATGTTTTGTACACTCAGTGTATCTATATTGAAAACAAAAAAAACTGTTTTAAGTGAGAAGTAGGCATTGGGCTGAAGCCGAAAAAGAAAGGAAATTCAGAATGCGTACTTGACCCATGCACTACCAAGGTTTTCCAGCACACAGCTTTGACCTACCACAGTAGCTATGTTGGGCTATTGTACTTCCAACAATATGTAGGCAGGTTTCTTAGGAGCCTAATTCATATTCTTAGAGGAGGTGCTCCCAAAATAATGTGATTTGTACCTCATACAAGGGAGTGTATTGCATTCTTCCCACCCCACTCTAAGACATTACTCCATTCCACTACCTTTTGTCTCCTCCCCTTGTCTCCTCTCCTTGTCTACTCTCCTTGTCTTCTCTCCATGTCCACTCTCCTTGTCTCCATCCCTTGTCTCCTCTCCTTGTCTCATCTCCTTGTCACCTCTCCTTGTCTCCTCTCCTTGTATCCTCTCCTTGTCTCATATCCTTGTCACCTCGCCATCCCCAGAGGGAAGAGAGGAAGGATTGAGAAAGTGAGTTAGAGAGAGAGAAGGACAGACTGATGACAGAGGCAGAAAGAGTTCTTGTCACCGTTGAGACAGAAGTCAGGGCTTTCCCGAGGGTTCCGGCTAGAACTCCCCCATCGAGGCTGCCTTGCCAGTGCCTGATCTATTTAGGGAACATTCCACCCCATTCACTGCTCTACGGTTGTGTCCCAAACGGCACCCTATTCACTATATACTACACTACTTTTGAAAAAAAATTACGATATAGGGATTAGGGTGCTCTGGTCAAAAGTTGTGCACTATATAGGGAATAAAGTGCTGTTTGGACTGCAGCGTATACTACTCTACTCACCATAGGGCAGTGCCCACGCCAAGCCAGTGTAATTACACACTAGTTAGTACAGGAGCTAGATAGAGAAGTGCTGAGTAAAGCCTGTGTGTGTGTGTGTGTGTGTGTGTGGTTTAAGGTTTAGATTCTACATTTAATATATATGATTATACGTGTCTTTGATGATGCAGTAAGGGAGGGGATATCTATAGCTTTAGAATGACTGAATGGTGCTGGCTGGCTGGCTGGCTGGCTGGCTGGTGCTGGCTGGCTGGCTGGTGCTGGCTGCCTGGCTGGTGCTGGCTGGCTGGCTGGCTGCCTGACTGGTGCTGGCTGGCTGATGCTGGCTGGCTGGTGCTGGCTACCTGGCTGGTGCTGGCTGGCTGGCTGGCTGGCTGGTTGGCTGGGTTGTCCTAGGGCTAAAGTTAAGTGTCCAGTGTAGCAGGAAGGTAAAAACCTAAAATAAAATTGTATTTGTCATATGCGCCGAATACAACAGGTATAGACTTTACTGTGAAACGCTTACTTACGAGCCCTTTCCCAACAATGCAGAGTTGTCAGGGGCTGATGTAAGTGTGGTGTGGAAGTCAGGCGCAGGACACCGAAGCTTAGTCCAACAAAGTTTACTAGTTAACCACTAGGCAAAATACAATAAACGGCCTCAAAAACACACAGAGGCGAGCGATTACGCAAACTGTGCGTAAACTCCAAAACAACAAACAGAGCAAACACGCAGCACTAACTGACATGCGAAAAACAACACACAACCTAACCAATACAAAACAGGCAACTTATAGAACACATAATCAGACACAAACGGACACAGGTGCAATAGACAGACAAAAGCAATCAAACATAGAAACATTCAACGGTGGCAGCTAGTACTCCGGGGACGACGAACGCCGAAGCCTGCCCGAACAAGGAGGAGGAGCAGCCTCGGCAGAATCCGTGACAAGAGTTAAAAAGTAAGAAAATGAGCTAATAAAAATAGAAAATAGTAACACAATAAATAACAATAACAAGGCTATAAACAAGGATTATAATGTGCAGAGGTAATATGTAAATGTGGGTAGGGGTAAAAGTGACTAGGCAATCAGGATAGATAATAAACAGAGTAGCAGCAGCGTACGTGAAGAGTGTGTGTATGTGTGTGTGAGTGTATGTAGTGTGTGTATGTGTGTGTTGGAGTGTCAGTGTAAGTATGTGTGAGTGTGTGATTAGAGTCCAGCGAGTGTGCATAGAGTCAGTGCAAAAAAAGGTCAATGCAAATAGTCCGGGAAGCCATTTGATTAAATGTTCAGCAGTGTTATGGCTTGGGGGTAGAAGCTGTTCAGGATCCTTTAGGTCCCAGACTTGGCACTCCGGTACCGCTTGCTGTGCTGTAGCAGAGTAAACAATCTATGGCTTGAGTGGCTGGTGTTTTTGAAACATTTCCGGGCCTTCCTCTGACACCGCCTGGTATAGAGTTCCTGGATGGCAGGGAGCTCGGCCCAAGTGATGTACTGGACCGTCCGCACCACCCTCTGTAGCGCCTTGCGATCGAGGGTGGTGCAGTTGCCATACCAAGTGGTGATGCAGCCAGTCAAGATGCTCTCAATGGTGCAGCTGTAGAACTTTTTGAGGATTTGAGGGCCCATGCCAAACCTTTTCAACCTCCTGAGGGGGAAGAGGCATTGTCGTGCCTTCTTCATTACTGTGCTGGTGTGAGAGAACCATGTTAAGTCCTTCGGGATGTGGACACAGAGGAACTTGAAGCTCTCGACCCGCTCCACTACTGCCCCATTGATGTGGATGGAGGTGTGCTCGCCCGTCCATATCCTTTAGATCAGCTCCAGGTCTCTGACATCCTATAGGCTGTCTCATCATCGTCGGTGATCAGGCCCAACACCGTCGTGTCATCAGCAAACTTGATAATGGTGTTGGAGTTGTGCATTACCACACAGTCGTGGGTGAAGAGGGAGTACAGGAGGGGACTAAGCACACACCCCTGAGGGGCCCACATGTTGAGGGTCAGCGTGGCAGATGTGTTGTTACCTACCCTCACCACCTGGGGGCGGCTCGTCAGAAACTCCAGGATCCAGTTTCAGAGGGAGGTGTTCAGTCCCAAGGTCCCGAGCTTGGTGATGAGCTTCGAGGGGACAATGGTGTTGAACGCTAAACTGTAGTCAATGAAAAGCATTCTCACATAGATATTACCCTTGTCTAGGTGGGAGAGAGCAGTGTAGAGTGCAATAGAGATTGCATCATCTGTGGATCTGTTGGGGCGGTATGCGAATCGGAGTGGGTCCAGGGTGTGCTACGGGACGATAGTCATTTAGGCAGGTTACCTTTGAGTTCTTAGGAACAGGGACAATGTTGGTCTGCTTGAAACATGTTGGGATTACAGACTGGGACTAGGACATGTTGAAAATGGCTGTGCAAACACTTGCCAGCTGGTCTGCGTACGCTCTGAGAACATGCCCTGATATTCCGTCTGGCCCAGCGGCCTTGCGAGTGTTAAACTGTTTAAAAACCTTACTCACATCGGCTACGGAGAGCGAGACCTGCCACATCCGACGAGCGTCGGAGCTGGTGTAGTAGGATATTTGATGGCGTGTCAGAGGTCGTAGCAGGCTTTCTTATAAGAGTCAATGTCCGTATCCCGTTCCTTCAAAGTGCTAGCTCTAGCCTTTAGCGCGGATACCGCCTGTAATCCATGGTCTTTGGTACGTACGTACGGTCACTGTGGGGACGACGTCGTCGATACACCTATAGATGAAGCCCGTGACCGATCTGGTAATCTCCTCAATGTTTATCGGATGAATCCCTGATCATATTCCAGTCTGTGCTAGCAAAGCAGTCTTGTAACTTAGCGTCTGCTTCTTCAGACCACCTCCGTCCTGAGCGTGTCACTGCTACTTCCTGTTTGAGTTTTTGCTTGTAAACAGGAAGCAGGAGGATGGAGTCGTGGACTGATTTGCCGAAGGGCAGGCGAAGGAGGGCCGTGTATGCATTTCTGTTGGTAGAGTAAAAGTGGTCCAGAGCGCCTCTTGTGGCACAGGAGAAGTGTTGGTAAAAGTGGGGTAAAACGAATTTCAGTCTCCCCACGTTAAAGTCTCCACCCACTAGAACCGCTGCTTCTAGGTGTGCGTTTTCTTGTTTGTTTATGGCCCCGTACAGCTCGTTGAGTGCCTGCATAGTGCCATTCTCATTTTGTGGTGGGAAGTAGACAGCAGTGATGATTAAAGATGAAAACTCTATTGGTACATAAAAAAGTCAATTTACAGTGCATTCGGAAAGTATTCAGACTCATTGACTTTTTCCACATTTTGTTACGTTACAGCCTTATTCTAAAATTGATTAAATTGTTGTTTTTTTCTCATCAATCTACACACAATACTCCATAATGACAAAGAAAAAAAAGTTTTTTAGAAAGATTTGTAAATGTATTAAAAATAAAAAACTGAAATATCACATTTACATAAGTATTCAGACCCTTCACTCCGTACTTTGTTGAAGCACCTTTGGCAGCGATTATAGCCTCGAGTCTTCTTGGGTATGACGCTACAAGCTTGGCACACCTGTATTTGGGGAATTTCTCCCATTCTTCTCTGCAGATCCTCTCAAGCGCTGTCAGGTTGGATGGGGAGCGTCGCTGCACAGCTATGTTTAGGTCTCTCCAGAGATGTTTGATCGGGTTCAAGTCTGGACTCTGGCTGGGCCACTCAAGGACATTCAGAGACTTGTCCTGAAGCCACTCCTGCGTTGTCTTGGCTGTGTGCATAGGGTCATTGTCTTGTTGGAATGTGAACCTTCGCCCCAGTCTGAGGTCCTGAGCGCTCTGGAGCAGGTTTTCATCAAGGATCTCTCTGTACTTTGCGCCGTTCATCTTTCCCTCGATTCTTACTAGTCTCCCAGTCCCTGCCGCTGAACAACATCCCCACAGCATGATGCTGCCACCACCATGCTTCACCGTAGGGATGGTGCCAGGTTTCTTCCAGACGTGACGCTTGGCATTCAGGCCAAAGAGTTCAGTCTTGGTTTCATCAGACCAGAGAATCTTGTTTCTTGTTTTTGAGGTATTCTAGTTCAGGTGAGCAAAAGCTTCAGACTTGTACCTACTGTTTTCACAACGCCCCACTGTAGCAGGAAGGTAGAAACCTACTGTTTTCACAACGCCCCACTGTAGCAGGAAGGTAGAAACCTACTGTTTTCACAACGCCCAGTGTAGCTCCCCTGCAAGGCCTTGCCTGCGTGCCTCAGAGAGGGGCCCAGACAGGGATGTGTGGTGTGCTGGGAGAGAGGGATATTTATACACACACAGGGTAGACCTTAGACCAACCACAAATGGTAGAGAGGGAAAGGGAGAGTGTGGGTGTGTGTGTGTGTGTGCACGCGTTTGTGTGTGTGTGCGTGTGCGTGCGTGTGCGTGTGTGGGCAGAGTACTGGAGGGGAGTACTGGAAGGGTGGAAAAACGACAGAAAGGGAGGAAGAGTGGAAAGGAGTGAGAGTTTAATAAAAACATTAAGCAGTAAGCAACAAATATCAACATACTACTCATCTATACTGAGAAGGCATCATCTAATAGCCCAGTTGGGTTGTTCCATTGTTCCCCGCCATTGGATCATTTTGGTACAGCCCATCCCTTATTCTGATCAGCTGTTGTTAAACACACGTGGGTCTGGAAAGACGATTCTCTTCCTCAATATTGTGCAGTGAATTCACACTAGATGAAAAGCCTAAATTAGTATGACATCATGGCATTTAATGCATACACAATTAGAAATGACACTTTCTGTAAAACATTCTATTTTTTTGCATACCAAACGGTCTACTATTTCACACAGCAATTCTTCAGTAATAAAGTTACCCCTCTATTCTTCCCACCCTCACTGTGTGTACGTACCTGGCTGCGCGCGCGCGCGTGTGTGTGTGTGTGTGTGTGTGTGTGTGTGTGTGTGTGTGTGTGTGTGTGTGTGTGTGTGTGTCTCCAGGTAAGGCCAATGTGAACGTGCAGTGGGATGAGGGCTTGGTGCAGACTGCCCCTGCTGTGCCTGTTCGCATCGCCTTCGTCTTGGTGGTCCATGGCAGAGCCTCTCGGCAGTTCCAACGCCTGTTCAAGGCCATCTACCATACCTCACACTACTATTATATACATGTAGACCAGGTAAGGCCATCTACCATACCTCACACTACTACTATATACATGTAGACCACTACAGACCATCTACCATACCTCACACTACTACTATATACATGTAGACCACTACAGACCATCTACCATACCTCACACTACTACTATATACATGTAGACCAGATAAGACCATCTACCATACCTCACACTACTACTATATACAGTGCATTCGGAAAGTATTCAGACCCCCTTCACTTTTTCCACAAACCCAAGCCATGAGGTCGAAGGAATTGTCCGTAGAGCTCCGAGACAGGATTGTGTCGAGGCACAGATCTGGGGAAGGGTACAAAAACAATTATGTAGCATTGAAGGTCCCCAAGAACAC
>NW_028161235.1:52500-54154 GCF_964263955.1 Coregonus lavaretus
GTGTGTGTGTGTGTGTGTTAGGGGCTGGGACGATACCATAATCGCAATATTTTTACCATGGCAAAAATTAAAACACGAAGCAAACCAAACTCTTTGGTCCTTAAAAAACCTGCTGTATGTAAAATATTGTGTGCTATATCTTGGAAAATAAATAAATGTGACTATTTTGCATTGAAAGCAAATATAATCTCAGCGACAGTTTAAACAATAAACCAAACAACATTGTAGCCTTATTAAACCCCCCCCCCCCTCCCATTGAAGCAGCATATTACACCGGTAAGTATACGAATATTTGCCAGGGCATATTAATTAATTATAAATCTGATTATTTCACATGGGCTGTGGAAAGCTTATCAACATTAAAATCACTTCAACTTCAAGATTGCTGTCTTTGTTTAGCTTGTCATTAAATAAGCAGCCTATTTTGCATTGATAGACAAATATAATCTCAGCGACTGTTCAAACAATAAACCAAACAACATTGGAGCTTTATTTAGAATCCCCCAGAAGGTATTTTGTTTAGAAGTAATAACTAGCTGATTGACCACCTAAAAACATGATGACGTTCTATTTTTAGCTGATATGGGAGTGAATACATTGAAGCAGCATATTAAACTGGGATAATGTTGTAGGTTACACCGGTAAGTATAAGAATATTTGCAAGGGCATATTATTTATTTATAAATCAGATTTTTTCACATGGGGGAGATGTGGGAAGCTAAAAGGCTAGCTTGCTTGCTGTTTTTTAGCCAACTAGCGGAGTAGCCTACAGCCAACTGGCAAATATGCAGTCGTTTTTCATTGAAATTCGCTAACAGCGGTGCTAATGCTTTCGAACGTAAATCTCGTTTCCTTTTACAACAATGGGAAGACAACAAGAAGAAGAAAATCCCTGCTATTGCCCCCTTGTGTATGTTGCTATTCGGGTGTCTAGGAACACATGGACCGGCGAGGGAATCATGTTACAAAAGGTGCACATAGCTAAAAAAATCTGACTTCACCCAAGAGCACGCATGCGCCTAGATCTAGGCACGTTGAGTGTGTGGAAACCGTAAACCTTTCATACCTACAGTGCCTGGTTAGGGTCCAAGGGGTTGATTTGGAATTGGGCCTATGTCTGCTCCCCGTTGATTGGCTGTGTGACTGATTGACAGTTGTCTGCCCTCCCCAGGACCAATGAGCAGCTGGTGGGTTTCCTGACAAAGTACCGGGACATGAACTTCATCAAATCCCACGGCAGAGACAACACACGGTGAGACACATGACAGACTCTCCTCTCTCTCTCTCTCACTCTCCTCTCTCTCTCTCTCTCTCTCTCTCTCTCTCCTCTCTCTCTCCCTCCTCTCTCTCTCTCTCTCGCTCTCTCTCTCTCTCTCTACTCTCCTCTCTCTCTCTCTCCTCTCTCTCCTGTCTCTCCTCTTCTCTGTCACACACTCACTCACTAAATATCATCTCCTAAACCTATATACCAAATGTAGGTAGTAAACTAATGGTGTGTGTGTGTTTGTGTGTCCTTTCCAGGTTCATCCGTAAGCAGGGTCTGGACCGGCTCTTCTTCGAGTGTGACACACACATGTGGCGCCTAGGCGACCGCAAGATCCCAGAAGGCATTGCGGTGGACGGAGGTTCCGATTGGTTCCTTCTGAACCGCATG
>NW_028161234.1:0-23546 GCF_964263955.1 Coregonus lavaretus
TGTGTGTGTGTGTGCGTGCGTGTGTGTGCGTCTGTGCATATGTGTGTGTGTGTTTGTGTGTGTGTGTGCGTGCGTGTGTGTGCGTCTGTGCATATGTGTGTGTGTGTGTGTGTGTGTGTGTGTGTGGGGGGTGCGTGCGTGTGTGTGTGCACGTCTCAGGGAGGTTAACGTTTGAGAGCTCCTACTCCCCTGGCTTCGTGTATTTTATGAGCCTAATGTTCATGTGAATAATTGATTAGCCCTCTGTTTTTGATAATTAGTTGATAGCGTCTTAGCTTTAAGCCCTCAAGAGCCCATGCAGCAAACTCAGGCCATTTTTCTAACATATTATGAATGTATCAACAACAGTTCTTAACACAAAAGCTCACAATGGTCTAAGACATGCACTGGTATGGCTTAGTTGAGTATTTTAACACCATAAATTAAGCAGCTGTACCAACTGTCTTTCTTTCTCATTACCTCATGTTTTCTGGATTACTCTGCCCTGTGTTTGCCTAGCCTGGTCCCAGATCTGTTTGTGCTGTATAGTTTATAACCTAACTTCTATGGTCGTGGCATACCAACAGACCTGGGACCAGGTTACAAACAGTTTGCGTTCTCTGGAATGCAACATGTGATTCTTCATGATCATATCCTGACATGTTATTCCACCAATCAAAGACTCATAGCTTATTTAATTTATTTGAAGGTGCAATATGCAGAAATCGCTCCGCCATTTCCTTGTTGCTAAAATGTTTATAGTTCGCCTAATTTCAGTTTATGTGACAACAAAAAAAATCAAGTATAGTGTAGAGAATCATTGTACCATCTAAGCCGCTGTGAAACATATTTTCAATAATAAAATATATTTAATTTCAGCTGTTTGAAGCTGTTGTACAAAACCAAAAGTAAAACCACAACCTAGTCGACAATAAGTACACCATTTTAAATATGTTTATTGAAATGAATACCTATAATTTCTCTGGTCAGGTCCTCTGTTGCCTTATAGACGTTTTGTATCTTTCATTATTTATCAGGGGAAAAGGAATACATGAGTTGGGATACCTGGGTTGGGATACCTGGGTTGGGATACCTGGGTTGGGATACCTGGGTTGGGATACCTGGGTTGGGATACCTGGGTTGGGATACCTGGGTTCGTCTGTAAATCCCAGTCTGAAATCAGAGAGGAAGGGTTTGTTACTTTCTTTAGTGACCTTGAAAACAATGAGACAATCTCTCAAAGAGATGCTTTGTATTTTTGTTCTCTGTTCTCGTTCGCTCTTTTAACCATTTGTATGTAGCGACGGTACCATTAGATAACAACTTCTGTCCAGCATGTATTCAATTAATTCACTGTCCATTTTGGATGTGCCTAGCCTGGTCCCAGATCTGTTTGTGCTGTATAGTTTATAACCTAACTTCTATGGTCGTGGTATACCAACAGATACCTCCCGAGTGGCGCAGTGGTCTAAGGCTGTGCTGTGCCACTAGAGATCCTGGTTTGAATCCAGGCTCTGTCGTAGCTGGCCGCAACCGGGAGACCCATGGGTGGCGCACAATTGGTCCAGGGTAGGGGAGGGAATGGCCGGCAGGGATGTAGCTCAGTTGGTAGCTTATGTGGGTTCGATTCCCATGGGGGGCCAGTATAATTTTTTTTTTTATGCACTAACTGTAAGTTGCTCTGGATAAGAGCGTCTGCTAAATTACAAAAATGTAAATGTAAAGATACACTATGGAAGTTAAGTTGTTAATTGTTTACGTAAAAAGTGTTCCCTCAAATGTTGGCTGTATGGGTCATGTACATATATAATGATTTCTTAATTCAGTAAGCCACATAAATCTTTAGTTTTGGGTGAATATTTTGTTACCCATTGGTGTGGGAAGGTGTGCTCCCTTCTGGTAAATGTTCTGCCTCTTAAAGTGAATACAAAAATCTACCTGCTATCGCACATAAAAGTAGTCCACTAATATGGCTGTTGTACTTGGGGCCAGATATCCCTCCACCAGAGATGCATCTCTAATTTCTCCAGCGGATCCATATCAATGCGGAGGCGTGGTGAGATGAGGTCCATACAGGAAGGAGTAGCTCCACTTTATATTTCTCCCTTTGTGCATGGGACAGGAGGGAAGGGAGGGGTTGGGGGAGGTCCAATCCAACGCAGTGTGTTCTTGAGGTCAGAGGTCTGCCTCCAGAGTCTGTTAATGCGGTCACCGTGGAACTGATCAATCTCCTTGCCTCAGCAGTATCGATCACAATCTGACGCTCTGTGAGACACACACACACACACACACACACACACACACACACACACACACACACACACACACACACACACACACGCTCCCTCCTTCTCTCCGGCCACTCAGAGAGGCAGACGGTCACCTCTACCCAAAGGAGCCAGTCCGAAGCCTCGACCACTGATTCTTTATTCTGTTTTCTAATTCATATCTATACACTGAGTATAAACACAAAACATTAAGGACACCATCCTAATATTGAGTTGCATCAATGTAAACTGTTGTTTTGAGGGTGACATTTTATCCACGATTGTCATTATTGTCAACCAATTTTTCAACATAGACACACCTTGTATAAAATATGTTGAGTTTGTACCTTTAAAACAACGTCAGCTTTTCAACGTTATATCCACTATAAAAACGGCTGGGCAGCACCTCCAAATGGAGAGTTACTCTATCAACCGCTATCCATTTGGTCTTCTATACAGCGCCCCCAAC
This sequence comes from Coregonus lavaretus, assembly GCF_964263955.1. Lineage (NCBI taxonomy): Eukaryota > Metazoa > Chordata > Actinopteri > Salmoniformes > Salmonidae > Coregonus > Coregonus lavaretus. Next base: position 2,716 of record NW_028161234.1, read on the forward strand.
TGGAGAGTTGGTCTATCTACAGCTATTTATTTGGTCTCACCATCCAGACTTTTAACCAAGCCCAGCTTAGCTTTGACTGACTACTACCAATGTGCTATCGTGATTACTGAGAGATCACTCAATAACTAAATACACTGAGTGTACAAAACATTAAGTACATCTTCCTCATATCGAGTTGCACCGCCTCCATTCGTCGGGGCATGCACTCTACATGGGTGTCGAAAGCGTTCCACAGGGATGCTGGCCCGTGTTGACTCCAACGCTTCCCACAGTTGTGTCAAGTTGGCTGGATGTCCTTTGGGTGGGGGGACCATTCCCGACACACACAGGAAACTGTTGAGCGTGAAAAACCCAGCAGCGATGCAGTTCTTGACACACTCAAACCGGTGCGCCTGGCACCTACTACCATACCGCGTTCAAAGGCACTTCAATATTTTGTCCAGCCCATTCACCCTCTGAATGGCACACATACACAATCAATGTCTCAATTGTCTCAAGGCTTAAAAATCCTTCTTTAACCTGTCTCCTCCCCTTCATCTACACTGATTGAAGTGGATTTAAGTGACATCAATAAGGGATCATAGCTTTCACCTGGATTCACCTGGTCAGCCCATCTCATGGAAAGAGCAGGTGTCCTTAATGTTTTGTCCACTCTGTGTATATATTCATATATCTTTGCCATTTGTTGACATTATGACTTATCCACTTCAAAGTGAAAGTTATGTGGTTTTCCACGGTACAGAGCAAATGCTCATCTGTTGATCTTGTTTAAAGGCAAAAAAACATAAAACATATCATCTCTCTGACCCATTGTCACAGGGGTATGAGTTATCATCTCTCTGACCCATTGTCAGAGGGGTATGAGTTATCATCTCTCTGACCCATTGTCAGAGGGGTATGAGTTATCATCTCTCTGACCCATTGTCAGAGGGGTATGAGTTTATCATCTCTCTGACCCATTGTCAGAGGGGTATGAGTTATCATCTCTCTGACCCATTGTCAGAGGGGTATGAGTTATCATCTCTCTGACCCATTGTCAGAGGGGTATGAGTTATCATCTCTCTGACCCATTGTCAGAGGGGTATGAGTTATCATCTCTCTGACCCATTGTCAGAGGGGTATGAGTTATCATCTCTCTGACCCATTGTCAGAGGGGTATGAGTTATCATCTCTCTGACCCATTGTGTAGGCTCAATATTTATATTGGTGTTTTGAGACATACAGTAATATCTGTACAGGGCTTCTCTCGGCCCAGATCCCAGTTTTTCAAAAGTTGTCTGGATAGAATAAATGCATAGAAATATAATGAATAGAAAGGGAGTCCCCCATTCAAGTCAATGATTTGTCTGTTCCATTCATTCTATTTCTATGTATTTAATCCTATCCGATAGGCAAAATCCAGATATAGAACTTTTTGAAAAATTGGGCCCTGGGGGATATGCCTGCATACGTTCACCAAGGTTACCTGATATAAGATCTAGATGACTTCTAAACAGGTGCTGGGGGGAAGGGGATTTCAAGCATGTGAGTGATTTACCTACCATATGCCCCCCCTCTATTCCAAACTGAATGGTCTGGCACCAAGACTAGGATATGAGAGAGGGAGAGAGAGAGGCAGAGAGAGAGAGGCAGAGAGAGAGAGGCAGAGAGAGAGAGAGAGAGAGAGAGAGAGAGAGAGAGAGAGAGAGAGAGAGAGAGAGAGAGAGAGAGAGAGAGAGAGAGAGAGAGAGAGAGAGATGGCTGCCGTTTTATGGACTCTTAACCAACCGTGCTATTTTGTGTGTTTTTTCTCATTGTTTGTAACTTATTCTGTACATAATGTTGCTGCTACAGTCTCTTATGACCGAAAAGAGCTTCTGGACATCAGAACAGCGATTACTCACCTTGAACTGGATGAATATTTTTTCTTTAATGAGTCGGACGAGAGGGATTTGCTCCAGACACCCGACAGGGCCCTCATCCCCGTCATTCACAGTAGAAAGAAAATGAGATATCGTGGAAGGAGATCGGGGTGCTTGGTAAGGAGCCGGCGACGAGTGGCTAATCTGCCTTTGCCATCGATACTATTGGCCAACTTACAATCGCTTGATAATAAAGTGGACAAACTACAGGCACGTATATCCTACCAACGGGACATTAAAACTGTAATAACTTCTGTTTCACCGAGTCGTGGCTGAACGATGACATGAATAACATACAGCTGGCGGGTTATACACTGAATCGGCAGGATAGAACGGCAGCCTCTGGTAAGACAAGGGTGGCGGTCTGTGTATATTTGTAAACAACAGCTGGTGCACGATATCTAAGGAAGTCTCATTGTTTTGCTCGCCTGAGGTAGGGTATCTCATGATAAGCTGTAGACCACACTATCTACCAAGAGAGTTTTCATCTATATTCTTCGTAGCTGTCTATTAACACCACAAACCGATGCTGGCACTAAGACCGCACTCAATGAACTGTATACGGCCATAAGTAAACAGGAAAATGCTCATCCAGAGGTGGCGCTCCTAGTGGCCCGGGGACTTTAATGCAGGGAAACTTAAATCCGGTTTACCTAATTTCTACCAGCATGTTAAATGTGCAACCAGAGGGAAAAAAATCTAGACCACCTTTACTCCACACACAGAGATGCGTACAAAGCTCTCCCTCGCCCTCCATTTGGCAAATCTGACCATAATTCTATCCTCCTGATTCCTGCTTACAAGCAAAAACTAAAGCAGGAAGCACCAGTGACTCGGTCAATAAAAATGTGGTCAGATGAAGCAGATGCTAAGCTACAGGACTGTTTTGCTAGCACAGACTGGAATATGTTCTGGGATTCTTCCGATGGCATTGAGGAGTACATCACATCAGTCACTGGCTTCATCAATAAGTGCATCGATGACGTCGTCCCCACAATGACTGTACGTACATACCCCAACCAGAAGCCATGGATTACAGGCAACATCCGCACTGAGCTAAAGGGTAGAGCTGCCGCTTTCAAGGAGCGGGACTCTAACCCGGAGGCTTATAAGAAATCCTGCTATGCCCTCAGATGAACCATCAAACAGGCAAAGCCTCAATACAGGACTAAGATCAAGTAGTACTACACAGGCTCCGACGCTCGTCGGATGTGGCAGGGCTTGCAAACTATTACAGACTACAAAGGGAAGCACAGCCACGAGCTGCCCAGTGACACAAGCCTAAATCACTTATATGCTCGCTTCAAGGCAAGTAACACTGAAACATGCATGAGAGCATCAGCTGTTCCAGACGACTCTGTGATCACGCTCTCCGTAGCCGATGTGAGTAAGACCTTTAAAAAGGTCAACATTACCAGGACGTGTACTCTGAGCATGCGCTGACCAACTGGCAAGTGTCTTCACTGACACTTTCAACCTCTCCCTGTCTGGGTCTGTAATACCAACATGTTTCAAGCAGACCACCATAGTCCTTGTGACCAAGAACGCTAAGATAACCTGCCTAAATGACTACAGACCCGTAGCACTCACGTCTGTAGCCATAAAGTGCTTTGAAAGGCTGGTCATGGCTCACATAAACACCATTATCCCAGAAACCCTAGACCCACTCCAATTTGCATACCACCCCAACAGATCCAAAGTTGATGCCATCTTTATTGCGCTCCACACTGCCCTTTCACACCTGGACAAAAGGAACACCTATGTGAGAATGCTATTAATTGACTACAGCTCAGCATTCAACACCATAGTGCCCTCAAAGCTCATCACTAAGCTAAGGACCATTGGACTAAACACCTAACTCTGCAACTGGATCCTGGACTTCCTGATGGGCCGCCCCCAGGTGGTAAGGGTAGGTAACAACACATCCGCCACGCTGATCCTCAACACGGGGGCCCCTCAGGGGTGCGTGCTCAGTCCCCTCCTGTACTCCCTGTTCACTCATAACTGCATGGCCAGGCACGAGTCCAACACCATCATTAAGTTTGCCGATGACACAACAGCGATAGGCCTGATCACCGACAATGACGAGACAGCCTATAGGAAGGAAGTCAGAGACCTGGCCGTGTGGTGCCAGGACAACAACCTCTCCCTCAACGTGATCAAGACAAAGGAGATGATTGTGGACTACAGGAAAAAGAAGAGGACCGAGCACGCCCCCATTCTCATCGACAGGGCTGTAGTGGAGCAGGTTGAGAGCTTCAAGTTCCTTGGTGTCCACATCACCAACAAACTAACATGGTCCAAGCACACCAAGACAGTCGTGAAGAGGGCACAACAAAACCTATTCCTCCTAAGGAGACTGACAAGGTTTGGCATGGGTCCTCAGATCCTCAAAAGGTTCTACAGCTGCACCATCGAGAGCATCCTGACTGGTTGCATCACTGCCTCTGACCGCAAGGCACTACAGAGGGTAGTGCGTACGGCCCAGTACATCACTGGGGCCAAGCTTCCTGCTATCCAGGACCTCTATACCAGGCGGTGTCAGAGAAAGGCCAAAAAATTATCAAAGACTCCAGCCACCCTAGTCATAGACTGTTTTCTCTGCTACCGCACGGCAAGCGGTACCGGAGTGCCAAGTCTAGGTCCAAGAGGCTTCTAAACAGCTTCTACCCCCAAGCCATAAGACTCCTGAACATCTAATCAAATGGCTACCCAGACTATTTGCATTGCCCTCTGCCCCTTGCATTGCGCTCCGCCCCTCTTTTACGCTGCTGCTATTCTCTGTTTATTATATATGCATAGTCACTTTAATAACTCTACCTACATGTACATATTACCTCAATTACCTCGACTAACCGGTGCCCCTTCACATTGACTCGGTACCTGTACCCCCTGTATATAGCCTCGCTATTGTTATTTCTACTGCTGCTCTTTAATTATTTGTTACTTTTATTTCGTACATCGTATCCTCATGTGTGCTCCCCTCCAATAGAATCCCCATACTTCCTCAGTGAAAACAATGTACTTGGCAAATTCAAATTGCCGTTTTACCAAATTACCGTAAGACAAACCACGTATTCACCCTAATTGACAAACAAACAAAGGCAAAGTCTTCTCATGCTTTGTTGAGTTCCAAAAAGCTTTTGACTCAATTTGGCATGAGGGTCTGCTATACAAATGTATGGAAAGTGGTGTTGGGGGAAAAACAAACAACATTGTAAAATCCATGTATACAAACAACAAGTGTGTGGTTAAAATTGGCAAAAAACACACATTTTTTTCCACAGGGCCATGGGGTGAGACAGGGATGCAGCTTGAGCCCCACCCTCTTCGACATATATATCAACGAAACTAGAACAGTCTGCAGCACACTGCCTCACCCTACTAGAATCTGAAGTCAAGTGTTGACTGTTTGCTGATGATCTGGTGCTCCTGTCCCCAACCAAGGAGGGCCTACAGTAGCACCTAGATCTTCTGCACAGATTCTGTCAGACCTGGGCCCTGACAGTAAATCTCAGTAAGACAAAAAACAATGGTGTTCCAAAAAAGGTCCAGTTGCCAGGACCACAAATACAAATGCCATATAGACACCATTGCCCTAGAGCACACAAAAAACTATACATACCTCGGCCTAAACATCAACACTACAGGTAGCTTCCACAAAGCTGTGAACGATCTGAGAGATAAGGCAAGGGCCTTCTACGCCATTAAAATGAACATAAAATTCAACATACTAATTAAGATTTGGCAAAAAATACTTGAATCAGTTATAGAACCCGTTGCCCTTTATGGTTGTGAGGTCTGGGGTCCCCTCACCAACCAATAACTCACAAAATGGGACAAACACCAAATTGAGACTCTGCATGTAGAATTCTGCAAAAATATCCTCAGTGTACAATGTAAAACACCAAATAATGCATGCAGAGCAGAATTAGGCCGATACCCGCTAATTATCAAAATCCAGAAAAGAGCCATTAAACTTTAAAACCACCTAAAAGGAAGCGATTCCCAAACCTTCCATAACAAAGCCATCACCTACAGAGAGATTAACCTGGATAAGAGTCCCCTAAGCAAGCTGGTCCTGGGGCTCTGTTCACAAACAGACCCCACAGAGCCCCAGGACAGCAACACAATTAGACTCAATCAAATCATGAGAAAACAAAAATATAATTACTTGACACATTGGAAAGAATTAACAACTAGAATGCTATTTCGGCCTAAACAGAGAGTACACAGTGGCAGAATACCTGACCACTGTGACTGACCCAAACTTAAGGAAAGCTTTGACTATGTACAGACTCAGTGAGCATAGCCTTGCTATTGAGAAAGGCCACCATGGGCAGACCTGGCTCTCAAGAGATGTGCACACTGCCCACAAAATGAGGTGGAAACTGAGCTGCACTTCCTAACCTCCTGCCAAATGTATGACCATATTACAAACACAATTCGAAAACAAACCCAATTTTGATAAACTCCCATATCTATTGGGTGAAATACCAGTGTGCAATCACAGCAGCAAGATTTGTGACTTGTTGCCACAAGAAATTGCAACCAGTGAAGAACAAACACCATTGTATATACAACCCATATTTATGTTTATTTATTTTCCCTTTTGTACTTAAAAAAACAAACAAACAAAAAAATCCATCCGATGCAACTACTTCATCCGCTCTATAAATGCCATTTCTATCTGAAAACGATGCTGTGACGTCATACCCACTTCATACCTATGGCTCACACCACCACCACCGTTACCTGCACATTTTCCCAGCATGCTTATCACCCCCTTGCCACAGCGGGAGATGGACCAGGGTCCAAATGGAGCCTCTGCCATGACAAACAGACTGGGAGATTTCCACAGGATCAGGGAGAGTAGAGGAGAGGACAGACTAATGGTTCAGTTCACCCCCGTCTACTAGGCCCCGTCCCTGGGAAAACTGGAGCCCTGGCTGGCTGGTTGGCCCCAGGTCACATACAGCACATCCCAGGGATTTACTTACTCACTAAGGCTATTTTACAATCCATTATTACCATAGAGATACAATTACTAGACAGGACACTCTATTTGGTGTTTTTTGTTTATATGTTTTAAAGCAGTATTGGTATTGTGTAATAGGAGGTTCCACATTATTGTGGAAGATTGTTCTTTTAATTATCAACCATTATTGATTAGATTTCGTTTGGGCATGGCTTTCTACAGGATCACAAAAAATGCAGAAGAAAGAAACTCAAATCCAAACACCTACAACCAAATCTGAACAATCCGTCTAGGGTAGAATGTGTGTTGAAGTAAACCAGGCCGAGTAACAGCCTGAAAACAGAGAATCCTACTCTATTGGAATTAATTGCTATCCCCAGGTGAATAATACCCTACAAGAGGCCTGTTCGCCACCAGACGAACAGATGCCAACAGAAGACAACTAAAACTATGACATGCTCGAGACTCCCCTCATTGAAGTGAACTTCAAACTTCAGCTGTAGTTCTCAGAGAGAACGTTGATACACGTCTAGCTAGTCCGATGGGGGGGGGGGGGGGGGGGGGGGACACAGAAAGAGAGAGAGAGATATCTTAGATCTTGTTTATGTAAATGTCATTTTTGGAAGATGGACTCACAGCGTTTGTGGGCAGAAACAATGCGAATCACTCCGTTCATTAAGGAGCACTGAAGGGGATTATATTAATATGTTCATTAGGCCATCAGGTCTTCTTAAAATCTGATCCAGCTGTGTCCCTTGTTAGTTCACCATACCCACAACACTTAACAATGATCGTGGCTTTCGACCAAAAACAGCACACCACAAAAATATATATATTTACACTACCAGTCACAAGTTTGGACACACATACTCATTTAAAGGTTTTTCTTTATTTTACTATTTTCTACATTGTAGAATAATAGTGAAGACATCAAAACTACGATATTACACATATGGAATCATGTAGTAACCAAAAAAGTGTTAAACAAATCAAAATATATGTTATATTTTATATTCTTCAAAGTAGCCACACTTTGCCTTGATGACAGCTTTGCACACTCTTGGCATTCTCTCAACCAGCTTCACCTGGAATGCTTTTCCAACAGTCTCGAAGGAGTTCCCACATATCTTGAGCACTATTCCTTCACTCTGCGGTCCAACTCATCCCAAACCATCTCAATTGGGTTGAGGTCGGGGGATTGTGGAGGCCAGGTCATCTGATGCAGCACTCCATCACTCTCCTTCTTGGTCAAATAGCCCTTACACAGCCTGGAGGTGTATTGGGTCATTGTGCTGTTGAAAAACAAATTATATTCCAACTAAGCCCAAACCAGATGGGATGGCGTATCACTGCAGAATGCTGTTCTAGCCATGCTGGTTGAGTGTGCCTTGAATTCTAAATAAATCACAGACAGTGTCACCAGCAAAGCACCCCCACACCATCATACCTTCTCCTCCATGCTTCACGGTGGGAACCACACATGCAGAGATAATCTGTTCACCTACTCTGCATCTCACAAAGACACGGCGGTTGGAACCAAAAATCACAAATTTGGACTCATCAGACCAAAGGACAGATTTCCACCGGTCTAATGTCCATTGCTCGTGTTTCTTGGTCCAAGCAAGGCTCTTCTTCATATTGGTGTCCTTTAGTAGTGGTTTCTTTGCAGCAATTCGACCATGAAGGCCTGATTCACGCAGTCTCCTCTGAACAGTTGATGTTGAGATGTGTCTGTTACTTGAACTCTGTGAAGCATTTATTTTGGCTGCAATTTCCAAGGCTGGTAACTCTAATGAACTTATCCTCTGCAGCAGAGGTAACTATGGGTCTTCCTTTCCTGTGGCAGTCCTCATAAGAGCCAGTTTCATCATAGCGCTTGATGGTTTTTGCGACTGCACTTGAAGAAATGTTCGAAGTTCTTGAAATGTTCCGTATTGACTTCATGTCTTAAAGTAATGATGGACTGTCATTTCTCTTTGCTTATTTGAGCTGTTCTTGCCATAATATGGACTTGGTCTTTTACCAAATAGGGCTATGTTCTATATACCAACCCTACCATGTCACAACACAACTGATTGGCTCAAACACATTAAGAAGGAAAGAAATTCCACAAATTAACTTTTAACAAGGCACACCTGTTAATTGAAATGAATACCTCATGAAGCTGGTTGAGAGAATGCCAAGAGTGTGCAAAGCTGTCATCAAGGCAAAGGGTGGCTATTTGAAGAATCTAAAATCTAAAATCTATTTTGATTTGTACAAAAAATGTTTGGTTACTACATGATTCCATAAGTGTTATTTCATAGTTTTGATGTCTTCACTATTATTCTACAATGTAGAAAATAGTAAAAATAAAGAAAAACCCTTGAATGAGTAGGTGTGTCCAAACCTTTGACTGGTACTGTATATATATATATATATATGCTTTGCCGGTTTTGACTCCAGACCATTATCAGCATTATTATCAGTGGTCTCTTCTTAGCAGGGGACGATTAATAAATATTACTGTTGGGTCCTCCAAACACACCATTCCCAATTACTTTACATTCCCGAAAGATAGGGGAAATTGTATTTTCTTAATCACTATATTTTATTTTCTCTACATTCCTTAAGTTCTCTCTCTCTCTCTCTCTCTCTCTCTCTCTCTCTCTCTCTCTCTCTCTCTCTCTCTCTCTCTCTCTTATTTCTTATTCTGCCTCTTTCTCTCTCTCTGTGTGAAGTAGAAAACATTCATCTGTGCTTGTGGTTAAGCGATTGATCAGGGCATTGATCCCTCTGGCCTGAATGGCCGTAAAGGTGTTAAATTGGTTTCTGGGAGGATATGTATTTTTCATTACAAGCGCTGAGAGAAGTTCCTGCTTGGAAAAAAAGAAGAAAAAAAAAGCAGTGATGATATTAAAATATTGAAAAAAGTACACCTTGAAAATAGCCTTAAATGTTTGAAGCAGTTTGGGCCTATCTGAGGTAAAATATTCTTCTTAGGGGGGCTATTCGACCGCTATCAGTGCCAAACCCAAAGCTAACAAGCCAAAGCCTTGGTCATGACTGTTTCATGATTTCACTGTTGCGTGGATGGAGGGTTCCAGTTAGACTCTAGACATGGATGGGTAGTTTGACGTTCTACTGAATGTGCCACAATTTACTACACTTCAGATACAAAGTACACAACAGATACATTCTGGAAGTTAGCTGCTATTTGTTCTTCACCGTCTGGTTTTTCAGAAACTAAATCTAGTCTGAATGTACCCGTTTATAATGATAGTGGTCAGTTGTGTAGTTCTGAATGTACCCATTTTAATGATAGTGGTCAGTTGTTAGTTCTGAATGTACCCCATTTTAATGATAGTGGTCAGTTGTGTAGTTCTGAATGTACCCGTTTTAAATGATAGTGGTCAGTTGTGTAGTTCTGAATGTACCCATTTTAATGATAGTGGTCAGTGTGTAGTTCTGAATGTACCCCATTTTAATGATAGTGGTCAGTTGTGTAGTTCTGAATGTACCCCCATTTTAATGATAGTGGTCAGTTGTGGTAGTTCTGAATGTACCCCATTTTAATGATAGTGGTCAGTTGTGTAGTTCTGAATGTACCCCATTTTAATGATAGTGGTCAGTTGTGTAGTTCTGAATGTACCCGTTTTAATGATAGTGGTCAGTGGTGTAGTTTTGATGATGAAACTGTGAAGTCTGTTTTCTGCAGTCGGATGAAGCATGATTCTACTAACGCTATCTCCATGTTCTCTACAGTTTACTGCTTGGTATGATCAATATCAGCCTGGCCGCCTCCTAAATCACACGTGTTATTGGTTCCATATAGTTCAATCAACTGTAACATTCATTAAAAACTTTATTGGGCCATTTACTTAAGAAATGTTATTGTCTAAAGCTGTTGGCTTTGGCTACATATTATTTTCTTTACAACACGTTCACATTCCAGTTCTCATGAACAGAATACAGAACAGACAGAGACGGTAAAATAAATCCCCTCCCTCGTCAGACCACTCCTTGTATCTGAGTGGACGGACAGACGGATTTTGTGAAATCCATAGCTTGTTGGGTTCAACGATGTGACAGTGCAAAGGAAAATCTTGTCAGGGAAACAGCCAGTGTCATTGGCACTTAAAGGGTCGGCGATCCCTCTCCACGCCTCACTTTGCTCGTCTTGTCTCGGTCGCTGTGCGGGTCACCCCCGCTCCCGCCTCGCGTCCCCCTCGTCTCCCCTCGTCTACTGGCTCTGTCTGGACTGATGCTGCCAGGAAGGAGGATATGTCTGGAGTAATGCTGCCAGGAAGGTTTCTCTATCTGGAGTGATGCTGCCAGGAAGAAAGCTCTGTCTGGAGTGATGCTGCCAGGAAGGAAGCTCTGTCTGGAGTGATGCTGCCAGGAAGGAAGCGCTGTCTGGAGTGATGCTACCAGGAAGACAGCACTGTCTGGAGTGATGCTACCAGGAAGGAAGCTCTGTCTGGAGTGATGCTGCCAGGAAGGAAGCTCTGTCTGGAGTGATACTACCAGGAAGGCAGCACTGTCTGGAGTGATGCTGCCAGGAAGAAAGCTCTGTCTGGAGTGATGCTGCCAGGAAGGAAGCTCTATCGGGAGTGATGCATCCAGGAAGGAAGCTCTGTCTGGAGTGATGCTGCCAGTAAGGGAGCTCTGTCTGGAGTGATGCTACCAGGAAGGCAGCACTGTCTGGAGTGATGCTGCCAGGAAGGCAGCACTGTCTGGAGTGATGCTGCCAGGAAGGTATCTCTGTCTGGAGTCATGCATCCAGGAAGGAAGCTCTGTCTGGAGTGATGCTGCCAGGAAGGAGCTCTGTCTGGAGTCATGCATCCAGGAAGGAAGCTCTGTCTGGAGTGATGCTGCCAGGAAGGAGGCACTGTCTGGAGTGATGCTGCCAGGATGGTAGCTCTGTCTGGAGTGATGCTGCCAGGAAGGAACTCTGTCAGGAGTTATGCTGCCAGGCAGAAAGCTCTGTATGAAGTGTTGCTACCAGGAAGGAACTCTGTCAGGAGTTATGCTGCCAGGCAGAAAGCTCTGTCAGTATTGATGTTGCCAGGAAGGAGGCGTGAGGACGGCTCCCTTTGATGGGGACCCCGGCACTCGCCAGGACCCCTGACAGGCCTGCTTTGAAGAGCGGGTACTAACTGCCCATCTTTCTCCACCTCCTCCCTCCCTCCCTCCCTCCCTCCCTCCCTCCCTAATGCCCTCTATCCCTCACTCCCTCACGCCCACCCCCCCTCCCTCCATCCTTCCCTCACCCACTCCCCCCCACCCCCCACCCCCTCCCTCCCTGATGGTTTTACTGACTGCATTAGAATGTTCCTCTGGTATATGGCCTCCGTTCACCCGCCCCACAGAAAGGAGGGATGAGAGAGAAAGACAGGAATTACAGGACTGGTCACTGCAGACAGACAGACAGACAGACAGACAGACAGACAGACAGACAGACAGACAGACAGACAGACAGACAGACAGACAGACAGACAGACAGACAGACAGACAGACAGACAGACAGACAGACAGACAGACAGACAGACAGACGTCGTTTGAGTCTGCTCCTCCAAGCGAACTCTCAGCGATAGTGCCACTGTTATGTCTGGGGTGGAGGCTAAATAACTCCTCTCTGCAGTCAAACAATCAGCCTCAATAACAGTTGCGCTGAAACTACCACAGTGTCATTCAAGTTAATAAAGTGTTTTATGTGCAGTAGACATCTGTTAGCTCATTGATTTCACAGAGCTTTGATTGAAACAAATGGCCTCTTTTACAAAGTTCCAGTATGGATAATAGCATTCCTTTCTCCACCAATTGTACCGTACCTGTCAGTGAGGCAGTTTTACCACAGGTCTGCATTCTTCTGTAAAACTCACTGACGTTTTAGAGTGCAACGTCACAGACCTTAACTGTTAACCCAAGGATTCTCTCGGACTCATGCAAAGCGCATTTCGCCACAACAACACCAACCGAAAGCGTTTTGCGAAGCCACGTCATTCCGCAAGTCAGATAAATAGTATCGAGGGTGACACTGTTTGTCGAAGGGGGGGGGGGGGGGGGGGGGGGGGGGGGTGAGAGAGGAATCTCCCTGTCTTCTTCCTCATTCTATTCCTTCTGAATGTGGCCTTTCTGTGTTCTTTCTGTGTTTGTGGCTACAGTGTGGAATGATTAACGCAGTGAGCCCTGGGAAGTAACTGGTTCACAATGGATGGGTTGTTGCGGTGTATCAGACTACCTTCGGCATGCGTCAGTCACCGGAACGGGAGTCACCAGCCTCCGTGTTGCGGAGAAAACTCGCTACTTAATCATTGAGAACGGTTGAAATCACTCAGCAACTGGTGGCACTGGGGAAAACAGATAAAAGCAGTAATGCTGACAAACAGGGATGTGCATGGGCTCTTTGAAAGCTGTGGTGTGGATGTGTTTGGACGGGGCAGGGGAGTAGGGGATGGTTATGTGAAAACCGCAGTACAGTGTGAAGTTGTCTACCTCCACAAGTGATGTAGTGATACAATAGGTGGGTAAACTCTTATCACCCGATCGCGTTGAAAAAAGTAACGCTCCCTATACTTTCAATGCAGTTTTTCCGAAAAAAAGTGGATGAACTGCGTTTACTTGTGTTTACCCTCCACCACACCCCTGACCACCACCTGTGGAATAGTGATCAACACTAGTCAATCTACCCTGAGTTGTGTCTACTTGTCAAACCACAAAAGTGTTGTAGCTCGCTTCACCCTAAAACCTTTCACTAACAGAATAATGTCACGGAGGTGTTTTAATTTATCGTATCCTTTTTATTCAGAGGCGGAATAAACGTAGCATGACACGTTGGCATAGCATTATCATTAGCATCAACGTCAACAAATGACCTTCTTCTTCTCTCCTTCTCCCCCGTTGTCTCACGAACAGGTGGATGACCAAATGAAGCTCCTCCAGAACTGTTGGAGCGAGCTCCTCATCCTCGACCACATTTTCCGTCAGGTGATGCACGCCAAAGAGGGCTCCATCCTATTGGTCACCGGCCAACAGGTAAGTCACCTGATTCCCCAACCCCCGCCCGCCCGCCCCTTCCTGCCTGGCCACTCCCCTTCTCCCCACACCCTCCACCTAGACCTCATCAGATACTCGGCACGTGCACATCAACACCCTTTAAAGCGCTATCGACCACACCGGCCCCAGCGCAGTCACCGCTCCATTAAAAATAGATTATGCTTATAGGTATACGCTAATGTGACCAGAATAATCAATTATGCATTTTCTATTATTTTAATTTTTTTGCATCAAGCAAGACGAATATATAAAGTGCTTGTTTAAACATGCCTGTAGAGTCATTAGCGGTAGAAAAAAAGCCTATTATGATTTATCTTTGCTGTGCCACAGAGGAGCCTGCGAGGGCTGCCGCCTGAGGCTCCTGACGAGGCCCTCAACACAGCCTGTGATTCCTCAGTCAGTATGTCAACTGACAGAGAGAGAGAGAGAGGGGAAAGCGAAATAGAGAGAGAGAGAGAGAGAGAGAGAGAGAGAGAGAGAGAGGGGGAACGAGAAAGAGAGAGAGAGAGAGAGAGAGAGAGAGAGAGGGGAAAGAGAAAGAGAGAGAGGGAGAGGGGGATGCTTGTTATGAATATGGCTCGGAACGCCCGGCACACCTGTCAGTGAGACAAGAACACTTCATTATTGATGAGCCGGTGTTTCCGAAACGTTGCTCTTCAACAAAATGTTCTCCAACAATAGATGGGGGCATTAATATTGAGACGAGGTGAGGAGGGTCTGTTGAACTCTGATTATTAGTGGTCAGAAAGTTGAACTCTGATTGTTAGTGGTCAGAAAGTTGAACTCCAATAATTAGTGATGGGGAGTTTTCATCTAAGTGCTCTCACACAGCGATAGATACATAGACGCAGACACACACTCATAAACGCACACAGACACACACATAGAGTTCAGACACACACAGACACACACAGACACACACATAGAGCTCAGACACACACAGACACATACAGACACACACATAGAGCTCAGACACACACAGACACACACAGACACACACATAGAGCTCAGACACACACAGACCCACAGCACTGTCTGTCTCCACTGCTCTGCGTTTGATTAGCCAGGGCTGGCTGTTAGCAGGCCTCAGCCAGTAAAGGAGGGCTGATGGGAGGAGGAGAAGGAGGAGAGGGAGGAGGAGGAGGAGGAGGAGGAGGAGGAGGAGGAGGAGGAGGAGGAGCACCAAGACTATCCCCACCACCACTATCACCACCACTATCACCACCACCACTACTACCCCCACCACTATCACCACCACCACTACTACCCCCACCACTATCACCACCACCACTACTACCCCCACCACTATCACCACCACTATCACCACCACCACCACTATCACCACCATCACTATTACCAACACCACCACTATCACCACCACCGTCACCACCACCATCACTATCACCACCACCACCCCTAATACCATCACCACCACCCCCACCACTATCATCACCACTATCACCACCACCACCACTATCACCACCACCGTCACCACCACCATCACTATCCCCACCACCACTATCACCACCACTATCACCACCACCACTACTACCCCCACCACTATCACCACCACCACTACTACCCCACCACTATCACCACCACTATCACCACCACCACCACTATCACCACCATCACTATTACCAACACCACTATCATCACCACTATCACCACCACCACCACTATCACCAACACCGTCACCACCACCATCACTATCACCACCACCACCCCTAATACCATCACCACCACCCCCACCACTATCACCACCACCATCTTCACCATCACTATCACCACCACCACTATCACCACCATCAATATCACCACCACCACTATCACCACCATCACTATCACCACCACCACTATCACCACTATCACCACCATCACTACCACCACCACCATCACCACCATAACCACTACCACCATCACTATCACCACCACCATCATCACTACCACCACCAAAAGCACACACCAGTATGGTGTCCATAGTAGAAACACAGAGACAATTCATTCTGACCTATAAGGTTACTATGGCAGAACTCAACAGCCTCTTACGATATATCAAATAATGCAACAGAGATGGAGTCGGGTTGATTTTAAGGATCTTTGGTGGGTGATTGTGTCAGGCTGGGGCACCGTGACCTGTTTGGGCGTGCCGACCACTTCGGCTCTGGTACCTTGTTGTGTGAGCGTTTGTGTCTGGGCCGCTTTGCCTGCCGTCGTCTGAATGGCCCCAGTGCACCATGGGGATTAGCGGAGAAACGCGAGCGATATATAGGACACCCCGCGAGGACAGGCTTCAGAACATGTCCCTTCCTCCCTCACTGCCCTCCTGTCTCTCAGCTTAGTCAGGAATTGGCCTTCGGAGGAATCTGATGTAGCAACATATATATAATCACACAAATCTAATTTATACAGCTCTTTGGCCTGAACTGTCTTTGGATCAAACACAAGACGTGGCAGCTGGTGTCATGAGAAAACACAGGCTGAGTTCAGTAGAGTATGAATGTAAAAACAAGGTCTTGCCATTTCTCTGCAACATAAATCTTTGATATTGCTTGATGTCAATGGCACTAGCACATGAAAGGCAAATGTTAAAATATTGTTCCAAAAATCTTCTCTGAACAAACTCATTTATTCAGCAGGTTTCCACTACTATTGAATTACATTGTCTTTTCAAAAGAGCTCTTGTCTCTTTGAGCCGTAGTATTATAAGTAGAATGTGATCATTTAGCAGACACTTTAATCCAACTTTCTGAACAATGTAAGGCTCAATTCAATCCGTAGCGCTGAAGAGCTGCGCTACGGTTCGATAGAAATTGAAAGGCTATGTTCTCGTGTTAGAGGAGACTGCAATCACGGCAAACGCTGTATATGTCAGCTCAATCAGAAATTACCTTTACATTTCAAATCGTGCTATAGCGCTGAACTTCAACGATACAGATTGAATCTAGCCCTTACACAATTAACTGAAGGCATTAAAAAAAAAAATATGGCCCAGTTAACTGAGCCATATCAGCCACCCAATTCTGTTAGCCGTCTTACCCACAGGGTTGAATTTTCTCCAGATCAATGT
Source organism: Coregonus lavaretus (assembly GCF_964263955.1). NCBI lineage: Eukaryota > Metazoa > Chordata > Actinopteri > Salmoniformes > Salmonidae > Coregonus > Coregonus lavaretus. The sequence continues at coordinate 19,703 of NW_028161234.1, forward strand.
GGAGCTATATACAGGAAGTACCAGTACCAGATCAATGTGGAGCTATATACAGGGAGTACCAGTACCAGATCAATGTGGAGCTATATACAGGGAGTACCAGTACCAGATTTACATTTACATTTACGTCATTTAGCAGACGCTCTTATCCAGAGTGACTTACAAATTGGTGCATTCACCTTATAGCCAGTGGGATAACCACTTTACAAATTATTATTTTATTTTATTTTTTTTGGGGGGTGGGGTGGGGTAAGGGGGGGATAAGAAGGATTACTTTATCCTATCCCAGGTGTTCCTTAAAGAGGTAGGGTGTCAAATGTCTCCGGAAGGTGGTGAGTGCAGATCAATGTGGAGCTATATACAGGGAGTACCAGTACCAGATCAATGTGGAGCTATATACAGGAAGTACCAGTACCAGATCAATGTGGAGCTATATACAGGGAGTACCAGTACCAGATCAATGTGCAGAGGTATGAGGTCTTTGAGGTAGATATGTACATGAAGGCAGTGTAAAGTGACTAGGCATCAGGATAGATAATAATAAGGTATTTGAGGTAGATATGTACATGAAGGCAGGGTAAAGTGACTAGGCATCAGGATAGATAATAATAAGGTATTTGAGGTAGATATGTACATGAAGGCAGGGTAAAGTGACTAGCCATCAGGATAGATAATAATAAGGTATTTGAGGTAGATATATACATGAAGGCAGGGTAAAGTGACTAGGCATCAGGATAGATAATAATAAGGTATTTGAGGTAGATATGTACATGAAGGCAGTGTAAAGTGACTAGGCATCAGGATAGATAATAATAAGGTATTTGAGGTAGATATGTATATGAAGGCAGTGTAAAGTGACTAGGCATCAGGATAGATAATAATAAGGTATTTGAGGTAGATATGTACATGAAGGCAGGGTAAAGTGACTAGGCATCAGGATAGATAATAATAAGGTATTTGAGGTAGATATATACATGAAGGCAGGGTAAAGTGACTAGGCATCAGGATAGATAATAATAAGGTATTTGAGGTAGATATGTACATGAAGGCAGGGTAAAGTGACTAGGCATCAGGATAGATAATAATAAGTTATTTGAGGTAGATATGTGGTTAAGATATGGGGCGGCAGGTAGTGGGTAAGAGCGTTGTGCCAGTAACCGAAAGGTCGCTGGTTCTAATCCCCGAGCCGACTAGGTGAAAAATCTGTCGATGTGCCCTTGAGCAAGGCACTTAACCCTAATTGCTCCTGTAAGTCTTTTTGGATAAGAGCGTCTGCTAAATGACAAGAAAAATATATATTTTTTAAATAAATACATGAAGGCAGGGCACCGTTTGCCAGACGGTAGCAGAGTGAACAGCCTATGGATCGGATGGCTACATAGATGGATAAGGTAAACAATAAGGTCAACCTAGCATTAATATATCAACAGAGGCAACCAAATTCAATATGGGTGCACTGACTCATCATTTCCACCACCTCAAAAAGGAATGAGAGAGAGAGAGAGAGAGAGAGAGAGAGAGAGAGAGAGAGAGAGAGAGAGAGAGAGAGAGAGAGAGAGAGAGAGAGAGAGAGAGACGACAGACGACACGAGGAAAAAAGCTGGCGTTCATCTCGGAATCCTCCCAGCCCCATGCTTTAAAACATTCTCCTCATCATATTGAATTAATGCGTCTTGCGGGACCCCTCCCTCAGCCGTCTACCTCCCAGGGCTTAGGGGGCAGCCCTATCCTCTCTCCTCCCTCAGCCGTCTACCTTCCTGGGCTTAGGGGGCAGCCCTATCCTCTCTCCTCCCTCAGCCATCTACCTTCCCAGAGAACAGCCCTCTCCTATCCCCTCCCTCAGCCGTCTACCTCCCTGAGCTTAGGGGGCAGCCCTATCCTCTCTCCTCCCTCAGCCGTGTACCTCCCTGGCCTTAGGGGGCAGCCCTATCCTCTCTCCTCCCTCAGCCGTGTACCTTCCCAGAGAAACAGCCCTATCCTATCCCCTCCCTCAGCCGTCTACCTCCCTGAGCTTAGGGGGCAGCCCTATCCTCTCTCCTCCCTCAGCCATCTACCTTCCCAGAGAAACAGCCCTATCCTCTCTCCTCCCTCAGCCGTCTACCTTCCCAGAGAAACAGCCCTATCCTCTCTCCTCCCTCAGCCATCTACCTTCCCCAAGAAACCCTGGCACAGTCAATTATGCTAATGTTTGTCAATAAATATTAAAATGTAATATGGCCAGCCTACTGTGAGTGGCAGCTAAGGACTTGCCTCCCAGACAAATTTGCTGCTACTGCAGATATTAAGTGCACCTGAAAGGGCTTGCAGTGTGCCACGGGGCCAGCACTGGGACCGGAGCAGGAGGAGGGGCGGGCCTGGGGGACCTCCGGGGGGGCTCACACTCTTTACCCCTCGCCCCTCTCGCCCCAACCCCCACGCCCAGATGCAGAGGAGGGGAGAAGAGGGGAAGGGAGAGAGGGAGGGGAGAAAAAAATAAAAAAATAAAAAATAAAAGGGGAACATGCTCCTTCTCTCTCTCTCTTTCTGTCTCTCTCTCTCTCTCTCTCTCTCTCTCTCTTTCACTCTCTCTCCCTGTATCTCCCTCCCCCTCTCTGTCTCTCTCTATATATACAGTATTTCTCTCTCTGTCTCTCTCTCTCTCTCTCCCCTTCTCTCCCTCTCTCTTCCCTTTTCTCCCGCTCTCTCTCTCTCCCCTCTCTCTAGTCAGATTAATATAATAATTTGATTTAAACTTTTACATGCTTTGCAAGAAAAACTATTTACCTATAATCCTGTTTCCATTGACACATCTGAAATCAGGCTACCTGATGGAACTTAAATAAATGCAGAACATTTTCTATCTAAATAAATGTTCTACCACAGCGACCATGTTATTTTTGTGATGCCTATTTGATTCTGTATTCGGACATATAAAGTTTGTATGTAAAAGCTATTTCTAAGATGCATACAGTGCTTTCAAAAAGTACTCACACCCTTTGACCTTTCCACATGTTGTTGTGTTACAGCCTTAATTGAAAAAGGATTACATTGAATTATTTTGTCACCTACTCACAATACCCCATAATGTCAAAGTGGAATTATGTTTTCATTTTTTTTACTGATTAATTAAAAATAAAAAGCTGAAATTTCTTGAATCAATAAATATTCAACCCCTTTGTTATGGCAAGCCTAAATAAGTTAAGGAGTAAAGATTTGCTTAACAAGTCACATAATAAGTTGCTCTGTGTGCAAGAATAGTGTTTAACATGATTTTTGAATGACTACCTCATCTCTCTACCCCAGACATACAATTATCTGTAAGGTCCCTCAGTCGAGCAGTGAATTTCAAACACAGATTCAACCACAAAGACCAGGGAGGTTTTCCAATGCCCTGCAAAGAAGGGAACCTATTTGTAGAATGGCAAAAAACATTGAATATCCCTTTGAGCATGGTGAAGTTATTCATTACACTTTGGATGGTGTATCAATACACCCAGTCACTACAAAGATAAGGGCGTCCTTCCTAACTCAGTTGCCGGAGAGGAAGGAAACTGCTCAGGGATTTCAACTTGAGGCCAATGGTGAGTTTAAAACAGTTGCAGAGTTTAATGGCTGTGATAGGAGAAAACTGAGGATGGATCAACAACATTGTAGTTACTCCACAATACTAACCTAATTGTCAGAGTGAAAAGAAGGAAGCCTGTACAGAATAAAAAAATATTCCAAAACATGCATCCTGTTTGCAACAAGGCACTAAAGTAATACTATTGGTATGCTTGTAATTGTTAAGGACTGGGGAGTTTTTCAGGATAAAAAAGAAATGGAATGGAGCTAAGCACAGGCAAAATCCTAGAGGAAAACCTGGTTC
>NW_028161233.1:0-10000 GCF_964263955.1 Coregonus lavaretus
CACGCATCCCCGGAGGTCAGCGCTCGTTGGCATGTATTAGCTCTAGAATTGCCACAGTTATCCAAGTAACGTTGGAGCGATCAAAGGAACCATAACTGATTTAATGAGCCATTCGCAGTTTCACTGTACCGGCCGTGTGTACTTAGACTTGCATGGCTTAATCTTTGAGACAAGCATATGCTACTGGCAGGATCAACCAGGTAGCCCCTCACAACGTAGAAGTTGTACCCAGGTGCGCTCAGCGGAAGACGGCCCGGGCACGGTCCAATTCCCGTCAGGGGTGGAGGCCCGGTCGCAATCCACGCGCACACCCAGCGGGAGGCCCTGAACTGCCCGCGGCCGGGGGGGCCGCGAGTGCCGGGGCACCGCTCGAGAGGTCTCTTTCTAGCTGGAGGGTTTAGTAGGAACCGCACAACCGAGCCAACATCAGGGTGTGAGAAGCACGTGTCTCTGGCGCCGGTACGTTATAGGGTGGACATCACTCCTGGCATCGCTGCCTGGGGGAGCCACTCCCCGCACCGGAACACCAACGTAGGGCCACTAGGTCAGACGGGTCGTCTTGGTATCGCTCAGCGAGGCTCGGCCGGAGCATATCGGGGAAGCGGGGTAAACCGTCTCCGAAAGGGGCTCCACCGATAGAGGCGAATCCACATGGGGCGGGAGGAACCGTCCGTCCGAACACCGACCAGAGGCCGGCCGACAGGGGCCCTCCCAGGTGGATAACGAATGCCAATCGGTCAGTATATATGAAACAGGTTCGAGAATAGACAGGGGACATGGGGACATGAGGGTATCCGAAACCAGGCCCTGCCCTGGGCATGAGCACCTCCAGTCGGTCGCCGGAGGGATGGTCCACTTCGGAGCGTTGGAACCATGGTTCTGCGGGACCCAGAACCCTCAAAAAAGCCCATTTACCAACAACCGCACGGGCCGAGAGGTTTGCCATCACCCCCGGATCAATCGGACATGTACGGGTGCTTCACGACAGAGAGGGGCCATGGGGACATGAGGTAGCCGAAACCGGGCCTTCCCCTGGGCATGGGAACGGCCAGTAGGTCCCTGGAGGTATGGTCCACTTCGGAGCGTTGGAACCATGGTTCTGAGGGACCCAGAACCCTCAAACATGCCCGATTCCCAATATCCGCACAGGCCGAGAGGTTTGCCATCACCCCCGGATCAATCCGCCATGGAAGTCTATTCTCTGAAAACGAGGTTTTCAAAATCGCGCCGGTACCTGTCTGGCCGACCTGGAACCGAGTGGGGCTACTACGGGAGAGGCCAAATTATCGACATAAGCCCTGCCACCCGCTGGGCCTGTCTGTGCTCCGCCGTTTGGGGGAAAAAACAGCGATTTCGGTTTTGAAAAAACGACTTAAAACGTTAATAATTCAAAAACTAAAAGTCCAATCAGGATGGGGTTTTTTTGGCGCAAAAGGGCACGAATAGACGCACATTTATATATAAATTAATTCGTTTTTGGAAATTTTTTACTATATTTTAATTATGTTAGAAAAGTGAAAAAAAAAAATAGGGGTCAGAACGGTTGATGTTCCTATACGAGTTAAGAAAAACCCTTTTAGGTAATGGAAGTTCATCATAAAAGAGGATAATAGACCAAATTTGGGACCTCTAGCTCATCGGGAAGTATTTTTAAACATTATTTGAAAAAATCGGAAAAATCGGCCGAAATTGCACTATGTCCCTTCGTGCATGGTAACCCAAATGAGAACCAGGGGGAACGGCTCCTGACTCACACAAGGCCGACATGGGTGCTCTTGGTCGGATTGGGTTGTGGGTCAGACACCCCCACATGGAAGACCGCCGGCGGTCGATGGGAGAACCAGAGACCGACTCCTGGCTCACGGAAGGCCGATTTGGGTGCACTTGGTCGGATTGGGTTGTGGGTCAGACACCCCAACATGGTTGTCCGTCGGCGGACACCAGGAGAACCAGGGACCGACTCCTGGCTCACGGAAGGCCGATTTGATGCACTTTTTTCGGATTGGGGTGGTGGTCAGACACCCCCATATGGAAATCATCCGGTTGACATTAGGAGAACCAGGGACCGACTCCTGGCTCCCGGAAGGCCGATTTTGATGCACTTTTCTCGGATTGGGTTGGTGGTCAGACACCCCCATATGGAAATCATCCGGTTGACACTATGAGAACCAGGGACCGACTCCTGGCTCCCGGAAGGCCGATTTTGATGCACTTTTCTCGGATTGGGTTGGTGGTCAGACACCCCCATATGGAAATCATCCGGTTGACACTATGAGAACCAGGGACCGACTCCTGGCTCCCGGAAGGCCGATTTTGATGCACTTTTCTCGGATTGGGTTGGTGGTCAGACACCCCCATATGGAAATCATCCGGTTGACACTATGAGAACCAGGGACCGACTCCTGGCTCCCGGAAGGCCGATTTTGATGCACTTTTCTCGGATTGGGTTGGTGGTCAGACACCCCCATATGGAAATCATCCGGTTGACACTATGAGAACCAGGGACCGACTCCTGGCTCCCGGAAGGCCGATTTTGATGCACTTTTCTCGGATTGGGTTGGTGGTCAGACACCCCCATATGGAAATCATCCGGTTGACACTATGAGAACCAGGGACCGACTCCTGGCTCCCGGAAGGCCGATTTTGATGCACTTTTCTCGGATTGGGTTGGTGGTCAGACACCCCCATATGGAAATCATCCGGTTGACACTATGAGAACCAGGGACCGACTCCTGGCTCCCGGAAGGCCGATTTTGATGCACTTTTCTCGGATTGGGTTGGTGGTCAGACACCCCCATATGGAAATCATCCGGTTGACACTATGAGAACCAGGGACCGACTCCTGGCTCCCGGAAGGCCGATTTTGATGCACTTTTCTCGGATTGGGTTGGTGGTCAGACACCCCCATATGGAAACCATCCGGTTGACATTAGGAGAACCAGGGACCGACTCCTGGCTCCCGGAAGGCCGATTTTGATGCACTTTTCTCGGATTGGGTTGGTGGTCAGACACCCCCATATGGAAATCATCCGGTTGACACTATGAGAACCAGGGACCGACTCCTGGCTCCCGGAAGGCCGATTTTGATGCACTTTTCTCGGATTGGGTTGGTGGTCAGACACCCCCATATGGAAATCATCCGGTTGACACTATGAGAACCAGGGACCGACTCCTGGCTCCCGGAAGGCCGATTTTGATGCACTTTTCTCGGATTGGGTTGGTGGTCAGACACCCCCATATGGAAATCATCCGGTTGACACTATGAGAACCAGGGACCGACTCCTGGCTCCCGGAAGGCCGATTTTGATGCACTTTTCTCGGATTGGGTTGGTGGTCAGACACCCCCATATGGAAATCATCCGGTTGACACTATGAGAACCAGGGACCGACTCCTGGCTCCCGGAAGGCCGATTTTGATGCACTTTTCTCGGATTGGGTTGGTGGTCAGACACCCCCATATGGAAATCATCCGGTTGACACTATGAGAACCAGGGACCGACTCCTGGCTCCCGGAAGGCCGATTTTGATGCACTTTTCTCGGATTGGGTTGGTGGTCAGACACCCCCATATGGAAATCATCCGGTTGACACTATGAGAACCAGGGACCGACTCCTGGCTCCCGGAAGGCCGATTTTGATGCACTTTTCTCGGATTGGGTTGGTGGTCAGACACCCCCATATGGAAATCATCCGGTTGACACTATGAGAACCAGGGACCGACTCCTGGCTCCCGGAAGGCCGATTTTGATGCACTTTTCTCGGATTGGGTTGGTGGTCAGACACCCCCATATGGAAATCATCCGGTTGACACTATGAGAACCAGGGACCGACTCCTGGCTCCCGGAAGGCCGATTTTGATGCACTTTTCTCGGATTGGGTTGGTGGTCAGACACCCCCATATGGAAATCATCCGGTTGACACTATGAGAACCAGGGACCGACTCCTGGCTCCCGGAAGGCCGATTTTGATGCACTTTTCTCGGATTGGGTTGGTGGTCAGACACCCCCATATGGAAATCATCCGGTTGACACTATGAGAACCAGGGACCGACTCCTGGCTCCCGGAAGGCCGATTTTGATGCACTTTTCTCGGATTGGGTTGGTGGTCAGACACCCCCATATGGAAATCATCCGGTTGACACTATGAGAACCAGGGATCGACTCCTGGCTCCCGGAAGGCCGATTTTGATGCACTTTTCTCGGATTGGGTTGGTGGTCAGACACCCCCATATGGAAATCATCCGGTTGACACTATGAGAACCAGGGACCGACTCCTGGCTCCCGGAAGGCCGATTTTGATGCACTTTTCTCGGATTGGGTTGGTGGTCAGACACCCCCATATGGAAATCATCCGGTTGACACTATGAGAACCAGGGACCGACTCCTGGCTCCCGGAAGGCCGATTTTGATGCACTTTTCTCGGATTGGGTTGGTGGTCAGACACCCCCATATGGAAATCATCCGGTTGACACTATGAGAACCAGGGACCGACTCCTGGCTCCCGGAAGGCCGATTTTGATGCACTTTTCTCGGATTGGGTTGGTGGTCAGACACCCCCATATGGAAATCATCCGGTTGACACTATGAGAACCAGGGACCGACTCCTGGCTCCCGGAAGGCCGATTTTGATGCACTTTTCTCGGATTGGGTTGGTGGTCAGACACCCCCATATGGAAACCATCCGGTTGACACCAGGAGAACCAGGGACCGACTCCTGGCTCCCGGAAGGCCGATTTTGATGCACTTTTCTCGGATTGGGTTGGTGGTCAGACACCCCCATATGGAAACCATCCGGTTGACACCAGGAGAACCAGGGACCGACTCCTGGCTCCCGGAAGGCCGATTTTGATGCACTTTTCTCGGATTGGGTTGGTGGTCAGACACCCCCATATGGAAATCATCCGGTTGACACTATGAGAACCAGGGACCGACTCCTGGCTCCCGGAAGGCCGATTTTGATGCACTTTTCTCGGATTGGGTTGGTGGTCAGACACCCCCATATGGAAATCATCCGGTTGACACTATGAGAACCAGGGACCGACTCCTGGCTCCCGGAAGGCCGATTTTGATGCACTTTTCTCGGATTGGGTTGGTGGTCAGACACCCCCATATGGAAATCATCCGGTTGACACTATGAGAACCAGGGACCGACTCCTGGCTCCCGGAAGGCCGATTTTGATGCACTTTTCTCGGATTGGGTTGGTGGTCAGACACCCCCATATGGAAACCATCCGGTTGACACCAGGAGAACCAGGGACCGACTCCTGGCTCCCGGAAGGCCGATTTTGATGCACTTTTCTCGGATTGGGTTGGTGGTCAGACACCCCCATATGGAAACCATCCGGTTGACACCAGGAGAACCAGGGACCGACTCCTGGCTCCCGGAAGGCCGATTTTGATGCACTTTTCTCGGATTGGGTTGGTGGTCAGACACCCCCATATGGAAATCATCCGGTTGACACTATGAGAACCAGGGACCGACTCCTGGCTCCCGGAAGGCCGATTTTGATGCACTTTTCTCGGATTGGGTTGGTGGTCAGACACCCCCATATGGAAATCATCCGGTTGACACTATGAGAACCAGGGACCGACTCCTGGCTCCCGGAAGGCCGATTTTGATGCACTTTTCTCGGATTGGGTTGGTGGTCAGACACCCCCATATGGAAACCATCCGGTTGACACCAGGAGAACCAGGGACCGACTCCTGGCTCCCGGAAGGCCGATTTTGATGCACTTTTCTCGGATTGGGTTGGTGGTCAGACACCCCCATATGGAAACCATCCGGTTGACACCAGGAGAACCAGGGACCGACTCCTGGCTCCCGGAAGGCCGATTTTGATGCACTTTTCTCGGATTGGGTTGGTGGTCAGACACCCCCATATGGAAACCATCCGGTTGACACTATGAGAACCAGGGACCGACTCCTGGCTCCCGGAAGGCCGATTTTGATGCACTTTTCTCGGATTGGGTTGGTGGTCAGACACCCCCATATGGAAACCATCCGGTTGACACCAGGAGAACCAGGGACCGACTCCTGGCTCCCGGAAGGCCGATTTTGATGCACTTTTCTCGGATTGGGTTCTTGGTCAGACACCCCCATATGGTAAACCGCCGGCGGACACTAGGAGAACCAGGGGAGGCTATTACCTCACACATGGGGGTTTTGGGTGCCCTTGGCCGGCTTGGGGGTGACCCCAAGAGTGGGTCCAAGACCCCACACCCGGATCCATCCACAGGGGGGCGCCACATGTCATTTTAAGCCTGATTTCACTAGGGGAACCAGGGGATGATCTTAACTCACAAATGGGGGTTTTGGGTGCCCATGGCCGGCTTGGGGGTGACCCCAAGAGGGGGTCCAAGACCCCACAGCCGGATCCATCCACAGGGGGGCGCCACATGTCATTTTAAGCCTGATTTCACTATGGGTACCCAGGGGAGGCTGTTCACTCACACATGGGGGTTTTGGGTGCCCATTGAAGGCATGGCCAGCTTGGGGGGGACCCCAAGAAGGGGTCCAAGACCCCACAGCCGGATCCATCCACAGGGGGGCGCCACATGTCACTTTAGGCCGGATTTCACTATGGGTACCCAGGGGAGGCTGTTCACTCACACATGGGGGTTTTGGGTGCCCATTGAAGGCATGGCCAGCTTGGGGGGGACCCCAAGAAGGGGTCCAAGCACCCACAGCCGGATCTATCCACAGGGGGGCGCCACATGTCATTTTAAGCCTGATTTCACTATGGGTACCCAGGGGAGGCTGTTCACTCACACATGGGGGTTTGGGGTGCCCATGGTCGGCATGGATGGCTTGGGGGGGACCCCAAGAAGGGGTCCAAGCACCCACAGCCGGATCTATCCACAGGGGGGCGCCACATGTCATTTTAAGCCTGATTTCACTATGGGGACCCAGGGGAGGCTGTTCACTCACACATGGGGGTTTTGGGTGCCCATGGTCGGCATGGCTGGCTTGGGGGAGACCCCAAGAAGGGGTCCAAGCACCCCCACCCGAATCCATCCACAGGGGGGCGCCACAGGTCACTTTAAGCCGGATTTCACTATGGGTACACTGGGGAGGCTGTTCACTCACACATGGGAGTTTTGGGTGCCCATGGTCGGCATGGCTGGCTTGGAGGAGACCCCAAGAAGGGGTCCAAGCACCCCCACCAAGATCCATCCACAGGGGGGCGCCACAGGTCACTTTAAGCCGGATTTCACTATGGGTACCCAGGGGAGGCTGTTCACTCACACATGGGGGTTTTGGGTGCCCATGGTCGGCATGGCTGGCTTGGAGGAGACCCCAAGAAGGGGTCCAAGCACCCCCACCAAGATCCATCCACAGGGGGGCGCCACAGGTCACTTTAAGCCTGATTTCACTATGGGTACCCAGGGGAGGCTGTTCACTCACACATGGGGGTTTTGGGTGCCCATGGTCGGCATGGCTGGCTTGGGGGAGACCCCAAGAAGGGGTCCAAGCACCCCCACCAAGATCCATCCACAGGGGGGCGCCACAGGTCATTTTAGGCCTGATTTCACTATGGGGACACAGGGGAGGCTTTTCACTCACACATCGGGGTTTTGGGTGCCCTTGGTCGGCATGGCTGGCTTGGAGGAGACCCCAAGAAGGGGTCCAAGCACCCCCACCAAGATCCATCCACAGGGGGGCGCCACAGGTCACTTTAAGCCGGATTTCACTATGGGTACACTGGGGAGGCTGTTCACTCACACATGGGGGTTTTGGGTGCCCATGGCCGGCATGGCCAGCTTGGGGGAGACCCCAAGAAGGGGTCCAAGCACCCCCACCAAGATCCATCCACAGGGGGGCGCCACAGGTCATTTTAGGCCTGATTTCACTATGGGGACACAGGGGAGGCTTTTCACTCACACATGGGGGTTTTGGGTGCCCTTGGTCGGCATGGCTGGCTTGGGGGGGACCCCAAGAAGGGGTCCAAGCACCCCCATCCAGATCCATCCACAGGGGGGCGCCACATGTCATTGTAGGCCTGATTTCACTATGGGGACCCAGGGGAGGCTTTTCACTCACACATGGGGGTTTTGGGTGCCCATGGCCGGCATGGCCAGCTTGGGGGAGACCCCAAGAAGGGGTCCAAGCACCCCCATCCAGATCCATCCACAGGGGGGCGCCACAGGTCATTTTCACTAGGAGAACCAGGGGAGGGCTCCTGACTCACACATGGGCATTCTGGGTGCCCATGGCTGGGATGGGTGAGACAGAGTCCAGCCCTCCACACACAAAAGTGATCCAGCAGGCCAGAAGAAAGGGGAGAGAGAGAGAGAGAGAGAGAGAACAAATAATACATGGGCACAGAGCAGCCAGCCTCCATTGGAGCTGCCTGCACAGTGCTGCCCTCCTGTGGGAAAGGTTCACACACACACTCACTCACTCACTCACACAGACACACACAGACAAACCTATTCACTTGGGCCTTCTCCCTCATGCCCTGCTGACATCCATGCAGGCCCACATTGACCTTTGTGACCTCTGGAGCTCCATGCACCTTGTTCTAAACTCCCTGCCTAGTAAAGGGCATCTCCCATGGGCATGAGAGTACAGCTCACTCCCCTGGAGCACCATGCCTCTTTTTAATCACTCTCTCCCTATTAAAACCCTCTCTCCCATGGGCTTGAGAGTACAGCTTACTCCCTTGACCTCCAGAGGTATAGGAGGCCAAAAAAAAAGGGGGACAGAGCAGACAGCCCCCAAAGGGGATGCCTGCTCTGCCCCCCTATGAGACAGGTTCACTCACTCACACAGACACACCTATTCACTTGGGCCTTCTCCCTCATGCCCTGCTGACATCCATGCAGGCCCACATTGACCTTTGTGACCTCTGGAGCTCCATGCCTCTTTTTAAACTCTCTCTTCCCATTAAAAGCCTCTCTCACATGGGCTTGAGAGTACAGCTTACTCCCTTGACCTCCAGAGGTATAGGAGGCCAAAAAAAAAGGGGGACAGAGCAGACAGCCCCCAAAGGGGATGCCTGCTCTGCCCCCCTATGAGACAGGTTCACTCACTCACACAGACACACCTATTCACTTGGGCCTTCTCCCTCATGCCCTGCTGACATCCATGCAGGCCCACATTGACCTTTGTGACCTCTGGAGCTCCATGCCTCTTTTTAAACTCTCTCTTCCCATTAAAAGCCTCTCTCACATGGGCTTGAGAGTACAGCTTACTCCCTTGACCTCCAGAGGTATAGGAGGCCAAAAAAAAAGGGGGACAGAGCAGACAGCCCCCAAAGGGGATGCCTGCTCTGCCCCCCTATGAGACAGGTTCACTCACTCACACAGACACACCTATTCACTTGGGCCTTCTCTCTGTGGCCCTGCTGACAGCCATGCAGGCCCACATTGACCTTTGTGACCTCTGGAGCTCATTGCCTCCATCTCTACACTCCATGCCCAGTGAAACCCTCTCTCACTCGGCCTGAGACTGCAGCTCACTCCCTGGATGGCCTGGGCTCCAGAACCACGACCACCAGGCCCACACTCCCTGCCCACTCAAACCCTCTCTCACTCGGCCTGAGACTGCAGCTCACTCCCTGGACCTCCATGCCTCTCCGACCTCCATGCCTCCAGGCCCACACTCTGTGTCCGCTCAAACCATCTCTCACTCGGACTGAGACTGCAGCTCACTGCATGGGCGTCCCCGACCTCCATGCCTCCAGGCCCACACTCTGTGTCCGCTCAAACCATCTCTCACTCGGACTGAGACTGCAGCTCACTGCATGGGCCTCCCCGACCTCCATGCCTCCAGGCCCACACTCTGTGTCCGCTCAAACCATCTCTCACTCGGACTGAGACTGCAGCTCACTGCATGGGCGTCCCCGACCTCCATGCCTCCAGGCCCACACTCCGTGTCCGCTCAAACCATCTCTCACTCGGACTGAGACTGCAGCTCACTGCATGGGCGTCCCCGACCTCCATGCCTCCAGGCCCACACTCTGTGTCCGCTCAAACCATCTCTCACTCGGACTGAGACTG
>NW_028161233.1:20000-27500 GCF_964263955.1 Coregonus lavaretus
AGGCCGACATGGGTGCTCTTGGTCGGATTGGGTTGTGGGTCAGACACCCCCACATGGAAGACCGCCGGCGGTCGATGGGAGAACCAGAGACCGACTCCTGGCTCACGGAAGGCCGATTTGGGTGCACTTGGTCGGATTGGGTTGTGGGTCAGACACCCCAACATGGTTGTCCGTCGGCGGACACCAGGAGAACCAGGGACCGACTCCTGGCTCACGGAAGGCCGATTTGATGCACTTTTTTCGGATTGGGGTGGTGGTCAGACACCCCCATATGGAAATCATCCGGTTGACATTAGGAGAACCAGGGACCGACTCCTGGCTCCCGGAAGGCCGATTTTGATGCACTTTTCTCGGATTGGGTTGGTGGTCAGACACCCCCATATGGAAATCATCCGGTTGACACTATGAGAACCAGGGACCGACTCCTGGCTCCCGGAAGGCCGATTTTGATGCACTTTTCTCGGATTGGGTTGGTGGTCAGACACCCCCATATGGAAATCATCCGGTTGACACTATGAGAACCAGGGACCGACTCCTGGCTCCCGGAAGGCCGATTTTGATGCACTTTTCTCGGATTGGGTTGGTGGTCAGACACCCCCATATGGAAATCATCCGGTTGACACTATGAGAACCAGGGACCGACTCCTGGCTCCCGGAAGGCCGATTTTGATGCACTTTTCTCGGATTGGGTTGGTGGTCAGACACCCCCATATGGAAATCATCCGGTTGACACTATGAGAACCAGGGACCGACTCCTGGCTCCCGGAAGGCCGATTTTGATGCACTTTTCTCGGATTGGGTTGGTGGTCAGACACCCCCATATGGAAATCATCCGGTTGACACTATGAGAACCAGGGACCGACTCCTGGCTCCCGGAAGGCCGATTTTGATGCACTTTTCTCGGATTGGGTTGGTGGTCAGACACCCCCATATGGAAATCATCCGGTTGACACTATGAGAACCAGGGACCGACTCCTGGCTCCCGGAAGGCCGATTTTGATGCACTTTTCTCGGATTGGGTTGGTGGTCAGACACCCCCATATGGAAATCATCCGGTTGACACTATGAGAACCAGGGACCGACTCCTGGCTCCCGGAAGGCCGATTTTGATGCACTTTTCTCGGATTGGGTTGGTGGTCAGACACCCCCATATGGAAATCATCCGGTTGACACTATGAGAACCAGGGATCGACTCCTGGCTCCCGGAAGGCCGATTTTGATGCACTTTTCTCGGATTGGGTTGGTGGTCAGACACCCCCATATGGAAATCATCCGGTTGACACTATGAGAACCAGGGACCGACTCCTGGCTCCCGGAAGGCCGATTTTGATGCACTTTTCTCGGATTGGGTTGGTGGTCAGACACCCCCATATGGAAATCATCCGGTTGACACTATGAGAACCAGGGACCGACTCCTGGCTCCCGGAAGGCCGATTTTGATGCACTTTTCTCGGATTGGGTTGGTGGTCAGACACCCCCATATGGAAATCATCCGGTTGACACTATGAGAACCAGGGACCGACTCCTGGCTCCCGGAAGGCCGATTTTGATGCACTTTTCTCGGATTGGGTTGGTGGTCAGACACCCCCATATGGAAATCATCCGGTTGACACTATGAGAACCAGGGACCGACTCCTGGCTCCCGGAAGGCCGATTTTGATGCACTTTTCTCGGATTGGGTTGGTGGTCAGACACCCCCATATGGAAATCATCCGGTTGACACTATGAGAACCAGGGACCGACTCCTGGCTCCCGGAAGGCCGATTTTGATGCACTTTTCTCGGATTGGGTTGGTGGTCAGACACCCCCATATGGAAATCATCCGGTTGACACTATGAGAACCAGGGACCGACTCCTGGCTCCCGGAAGGCCGATTTTGATGCACTTTTCTCGGATTGGGTTGGTGGTCAGACACCCCCATATGGAAATCATCCGGTTGACACTATGAGAACCAGGGATCGACTCCTGGCTCCCGGAAGGCCGATTTTGATGCACTTTTCTCGGATTGGGTTGGTGGTCAGACACCCCCATATGGAAATCATCCGGTTGACACTATGAGAACCAGGGACCGACTCCTGGCTCCCGGAAGGCCGATTTTGATGCACTTTTCTCGGATTGGGTTGGTGGTCAGACACCCCCATATGGAAATCATCCGGTTGACACTATGAGAACCAGGGACCGACTCCTGGCTCCCGGAAGGCCGATTTTGATGCACTTTTCTCGGATTGGGTTGGTGGTCAGACACCCCCATATGGAAATCATCCGGTTGACACTATGAGAACCAGGGACCGACTCCTGGCTCCCGGAAGGCCGATTTTGATGCACTTTTCTCGGATTGGGTTGGTGGTCAGACACCCCCATATGGAAACCATCCGGTTGACATTAGGAGAACCAGGGACCGACTCCTGGCTCCCGGAAGGCCGATTTTGATGCACTTTTCTCGGATTGGGTTGGTGGTCAGACACCCCCATATGGAAATCATCCGGTTGACACTATGAGAACCAGGGACCGACTCCTGGCTCCCGGAAGGCCGATTTTGATGCACTTTTCTCGGATTGGGTTGGTGGTCAGACACCCCCATATGGAAATCATCCGGTTGACACTATGAGAACCAGGGACCGACTCCTGGCTCCCGGAAGGCCGATTTTGATGCACTTTTCTCGGATTGGGTTGGTGGTCAGACACCCCCATATGGAAACCATCCGGTTGACACCAGGAGAACCAGGGACCGACTCCTGGCTCCCGGAAGGCCGATTTTGATGCACTTTTCTCGGATTGGGTTGGTGGTCAGACACCCCCATATGGAAACCATCCGGTTGACACCAGGAGAACCAGGGACCGACTCCTGGCTCCCGGAAGGCCGATTTTGATGCACTTTTCTCGGATTGGGTTGGTGGTCAGACACCCCCATATGGAAATCATCCGGTTGACACTATGAGAACCAGGGACCGACTCCTGGCTCCCGGAAGGCCGATTTTGATGCACTTTTCTCGGATTGGGTTGGTGGTCAGACACCCCCATATGGAAATCATCCGGTTGACACTATGAGAACCAGGGACCGACTCCTGGCTCCCGGAAGGCCGATTTTGATGCACTTTTCTCGGATTGGGTTGGTGGTCAGACACCCCCATATGGAAACCATCCGGTTGACACCAGGAGAACCAGGGACCGACTCCTGGCTCCCGGAAGGCCGATTTTGATGCACTTTTCTCGGATTGGGTTGGTGGTCAGACACCCCCATATGGAAACCATCCGGTTGACACCAGGAGAACCAGGGACCGACTCCTGGCTCCCGGAAGGCCGATTTTGATGCACTTTTCTCGGATTGGGTTGGTGGTCAGACACCCCCATATGGAAACCATCCGGTTGACACTATGAGAACCAGGGACCGACTCCTGGCTCCCGGAAGGCCGATTTTGATGCACTTTTCTCGGATTGGGTTGGTGGTCAGACACCCCCATATGGAAACCATCCGGTTGACACCAGGAGAACCAGGGACCGACTCCTGGCTCCCGGAAGGCCGATTTTGATGCACTTTTCTCGGATTGGGTTCTTGGTCAGACACCCCCATATGGTAAACCGCCGGCGGACACTAGGAGAACCAGGGGAGGCTATTACCTCACACATGGGGGTTTTGGGTGCCCTTGGCCGGCTTGGGGGTGACCCCAAGAGTGGGTCCAAGACCCCACACCCGGATCCATCCACAGGGGGGCGCCACATGTCATTTTAAGCCTGATTTCACTAGGGGAACCAGGGGATGATCTTAACTCACAAATGGGGGTTTTGGGTGCCCATGGCCGGCTTGGGGGTGACCCCAAGAGGGGGTCCAAGACCCCACAGCCGGATCCATCCACAGGGGGGCGCCACATGTCATTTTAAGCCTGATTTCACTATGGGTACCCAGGGGAGGCTGTTCACTCACACATGGGGGTTTTGGGTGCCCATTGAAGGCATGGCCAGCTTGGGGGGGACCCCAAGAAGGGGTCCAAGACCCCACAGCCGGATCCATCCACAGGGGGGCGCCACATGTCACTTTAGGCCGGATTTCACTATGGGTACCCAGGGGAGGCTGTTCACTCACACATGGGGGTTTTGGGTGCCCATTGAAGGCATGGCCAGCTTGGGGGGGACCCCAAGAAGGGGTCCAAGCACCCACAGCCGGATCTATCCACAGGGGGGCGCCACATGTCATTTTAAGCCTGATTTCACTATGGGTACCCAGGGGAGGCTGTTCACTCACACATGGGGGTTTGGGGTGCCCATGGTCGGCATGGATGGCTTGGGGGGGACCCCAAGAAGGGGTCCAAGCACCCACAGCCGGATCTATCCACAGGGGGGCGCCACATGTCATTTTAAGCCTGATTTCACTATGGGGACCCAGGGGAGGCTGTTCACTCACACATGGGGGTTTTGGGTGCCCATGGTCGGCATGGCTGGCTTGGGGGAGACCCCAAGAAGGGGTCCAAGCACCCCCACCCGAATCCATCCACAGGGGGGCGCCACAGGTCACTTTAAGCCGGATTTCACTATGGGTACACTGGGGAGGCTGTTCACTCACACATGGGAGTTTTGGGTGCCCATGGTCGGCATGGCTGGCTTGGAGGAGACCCCAAGAAGGGGTCCAAGCACCCCCACCAAGATCCATCCACAGGGGGGCGCCACAGGTCACTTTAAGCCGGATTTCACTATGGGTACCCAGGGGAGGCTGTTCACTCACACATGGGGGTTTTGGGTGCCCATGGTCGGCATGGCTGGCTTGGAGGAGACCCCAAGAAGGGGTCCAAGCACCCCCACCAAGATCCATCCACAGGGGGGCGCCACAGGTCACTTTAAGCCTGATTTCACTATGGGTACCCAGGGGAGGCTGTTCACTCACACATGGGGGTTTTGGGTGCCCATGGTCGGCATGGCTGGCTTGGGGGAGACCCCAAGAAGGGGTCCAAGCACCCCCACCAAGATCCATCCACAGGGGGGCGCCACAGGTCATTTTAGGCCTGATTTCACTATGGGGACACAGGGGAGGCTTTTCACTCACACATCGGGGTTTTGGGTGCCCTTGGTCGGCATGGCTGGCTTGGAGGAGACCCCAAGAAGGGGTCCAAGCACCCCCACCAAGATCCATCCACAGGGGGGCGCCACAGGTCACTTTAAGCCGGATTTCACTATGGGTACACTGGGGAGGCTGTTCACTCACACATGGGGGTTTTGGGTGCCCATGGCCGGCATGGCCAGCTTGGGGGAGACCCCAAGAAGGGGTCCAAGCACCCCCACCAAGATCCATCCACAGGGGGGCGCCACAGGTCATTTTAGGCCTGATTTCACTATGGGGACACAGGGGAGGCTTTTCACTCACACATGGGGGTTTTGGGTGCCCTTGGTCGGCATGGCTGGCTTGGGGGGGACCCCAAGAAGGGGTCCAAGCACCCCCATCCAGATCCATCCACAGGGGGGCGCCACATGTCATTGTAGGCCTGATTTCACTATGGGGACCCAGGGGAGGCTTTTCACTCACACATGGGGGTTTTGGGTGCCCATGGCCGGCATGGCCAGCTTGGGGGAGACCCCAAGAAGGGGTCCAAGCACCCCCATCCAGATCCATCCACAGGGGGGCGCCACAGGTCATTTTCACTAGGAGAACCAGGGGAGGGCTCCTGACTCACACATGGGCATTCTGGGTGCCCATGGCTGGGATGGGTGAGACAGAGTCCAGCCCTCCACACACAAAAGTGATCCAGCAGGCCAGAAGAAAGGGGAGAGAGAGAGAGAGAGAGAGAGAACAAATAATACATGGGCACAGAGCAGCCAGCCTCCATTGGAGCTGCCTGCACAGTGCTGCCCTCCTGTGGGAAAGGTTCACACACACACTCACTCACTCACTCACACAGACACACACAGACAAACCTATTCACTTGGGCCTTCTCCCTCATGCCCTGCTGACATCCATGCAGGCCCACATTGACCTTTGTGACCTCTGGAGCTCCATGCACCTTGTTCTAAACTCCCTGCCTAGTAAAGGGCATCTCCCATGGGCATGAGAGTACAGCTCACTCCCCTGGAGCACCATGCCTCTTTTTAATCACTCTCTCCCTATTAAAACCCTCTCTCCCATGGGCTTGAGAGTACAGCTTACTCCCTTGACCTCCAGAGGTATAGGAGGCCAAAAAAAAAGGGGGACAGAGCAGACAGCCCCCAAAGGGGATGCCTGCTCTGCCCCCCTATGAGACAGGTTCACTCACTCACACAGACACACCTATTCACTTGGGCCTTCTCCCTCATGCCCTGCTGACATCCATGCAGGCCCACATTGACCTTTGTGACCTCTGGAGCTCCATGCCTCTTTTTAAACTCTCTCTTCCCATTAAAAGCCTCTCTCACATGGGCTTGAGAGTACAGCTTACTCCCTTGACCTCCAGAGGTATAGGAGGCCAAAAAAAAAGGGGGACAGAGCAGACAGCCCCCAAAGGGGATGCCTGCTCTTCCCCCCTATGAGACAGGTTCACTCACTCACATAGACACACCTATTCACTTGGGCCTTCTCTCTGTGGCCCTGCTGACAGCCATGCAGGCCCACATTGACCTTTGTGACCTCTGGAGCTCCATGCCTCTTTTTAAACTCTCTCTTCCCATTAAAAGCCTCTCTCACATGGGCTTGAGAGTACAGCTTACTCCCTTGACCTCCAGAGGTATAGGAGGCCAAAAAAAAAGGGGGACAGAGCAGACAGCCCCCAAAGGGGATGCCTGCTCTGCCCCCCTATGAGACAGGTTCACTCACTCACACAGACACACCTATTCACTTGGGCCTTCTCTCTGTGGCCCTGCTGACAGCCATGCAGGCCCACATTGACCTTTGTGACCTCTGGAGCTCATTGCCTCCATCTCTACACTCCATGCCCAGTGAAACCCTCTCTCACTCGGCCTGAGACTGCAGCTCACTCCCTGGATGGCCTGGGCTCCAGAACCACGACCACCAGGCCCACACTCCCTGCCCACTCAAACCCTCTCTCACTCGGCCTGAGACTGCAGCTCACTCCCTGGACCTCCATGCCTCTCCGACCTCCATGCCTCCAGGCCCACACTCTGTGTCCGCTCAAACCATCTCTCACTCGGACTGAGACTGCAGCTCACTGCATGGGCGTCCCCGACCTCCATGCCTCCAGGCCCACACTCTGTGTCCGCTCAAACCATCTCTCACTCGGACTGAGACTGCAGCTCACTGCATGGGCCTCCCCGACCTCCATGCCTCCAGGCCCACACTCTGTGTCCGCTCAAACCATCTCTCACTCGGACTGAGACTGCAGCTCACTGCATGGGCGTCCCCGACCTCCATGCCTCCAGGCCCACACTCCGTGTCCGCTCAAACCATCTCTCACTCGGACTGAGACTGCAGCTCACTGCATGGGCGTCCCCGACCTCCATGCCTCCAGGCCCACACTCTGT
This sequence comes from Coregonus lavaretus, assembly GCF_964263955.1. NCBI lineage: Eukaryota > Metazoa > Chordata > Actinopteri > Salmoniformes > Salmonidae > Coregonus > Coregonus lavaretus. The sequence goes on from NW_028161233.1 coordinate 27,438, forward strand.
GTCCGCTCAAACCATCTCTCACTCGGACTGAGACTGCAGCTCACTGCATGGGCGTCCCCGACC
>NW_028161233.1:37500-45000 GCF_964263955.1 Coregonus lavaretus
AGGGGCCATGGGGACATGAGGTAGCCGAAACCGGGCCTTCCCCTGGGCATGGGAACGGCCAGTAGGTCCCTGGAGGTATGGTCCACTTCGGAGCGTTGGAACCATGGTTCTGAGGGACCCAGAACCCTCAAACATGCCCGATTCCCAATATCCGCACAGGCCGAGAGGTTTGCCATCACCCCCGGATCAATCCGCCATGGAAGTCTATTCTCTGAAAACGAGGTTTTCAAAATCGCGCCGGTACCTGTCTGGCCGACCTGGAACCGAGTGGGGCTACTACGGGAGAGGCCAAATTATCGACATAAGCCCTGCCACCCGCTGGGCCTGTCTGTGCTCCGCCGTTTGGGGGAAAAAACAGCGATTTCGGTTTTGAAAAAACGACTTAAAACGTTAATAATTCAAAAACTAAAAGTCCAATCAGGATGGGGTTTTTTTGGCGCAAAAGGGCACGAATAGACGCACATTTATATATAAATTAATTCGTTTTTGGAAATTTTTTACTATATTTTAATTATGTTAGAAAAGTGAAAAAAAAAAATAGGGGTCAGAACGGTTGATGTTCCTATACGAGTTAAGAAAAACCCTTTTAGGTAATGGAAGTTCATCATAAAAGAGGATAATAGACCAAATTTGGGACCTCTAGCTCATCGGGAAGTATTTTTAAACATTATTTGAAAAAATCGGAAAAATCGGCCGAAATTGCACTATGTCCCTTCGTGCATGGTAACCCAAATGAGAACCAGGGGGAACGGCTCCTGACTCACACAAGGCCGACATGGGTGCTCTTGGTCGGATTGGGTTGTGGGTCAGACACCCCCACATGGAAGACCGCCGGCGGTCGATGGGAGAACCAGAGACCGACTCCTGGCTCACGGAAGGCCGATTTGGGTGCACTTGGTCGGATTGGGTTGTGGGTCAGACACCCCAACATGGTTGTCCGTCGGCGGACACCAGGAGAACCAGGGACCGACTCCTGGCTCACGGAAGGCCGATTTGATGCACTTTTTTCGGATTGGGGTGGTGGTCAGACACCCCCATATGGAAATCATCCGGTTGACATTAGGAGAACCAGGGACCGACTCCTGGCTCCCGGAAGGCCGATTTTGATGCACTTTTCTCGGATTGGGTTGGTGGTCAGACACCCCCATATGGAAATCATCCGGTTGACACTATGAGAACCAGGGACCGACTCCTGGCTCCCGGAAGGCCGATTTTGATGCACTTTTCTCGGATTGGGTTGGTGGTCAGACACCCCCATATGGAAATCATCCGGTTGACACTATGAGAACCAGGGACCGACTCCTGGCTCCCGGAAGGCCGATTTTGATGCACTTTTCTCGGATTGGGTTGGTGGTCAGACACCCCCATATGGAAATCATCCGGTTGACACTATGAGAACCAGGGACCGACTCCTGGCTCCCGGAAGGCCGATTTTGATGCACTTTTCTCGGATTGGGTTGGTGGTCAGACACCCCCATATGGAAATCATCCGGTTGACACTATGAGAACCAGGGACCGACTCCTGGCTCCCGGAAGGCCGATTTTGATGCACTTTTCTCGGATTGGGTTGGTGGTCAGACACCCCCATATGGAAATCATCCGGTTGACACTATGAGAACCAGGGACCGACTCCTGGCTCCCGGAAGGCCGATTTTGATGCACTTTTCTCGGATTGGGTTGGTGGTCAGACACCCCCATATGGAAATCATCCGGTTGACACTATGAGAACCAGGGACCGACTCCTGGCTCCCGGAAGGCCGATTTTGATGCACTTTTCTCGGATTGGGTTGGTGGTCAGACACCCCCATATGGAAATCATCCGGTTGACACTATGAGAACCAGGGACCGACTCCTGGCTCCCGGAAGGCCGATTTTGATGCACTTTTCTCGGATTGGGTTGGTGGTCAGACACCCCCATATGGAAATCATCCGGTTGACACTATGAGAACCAGGGATCGACTCCTGGCTCCCGGAAGGCCGATTTTGATGCACTTTTCTCGGATTGGGTTGGTGGTCAGACACCCCCATATGGAAATCATCCGGTTGACACTATGAGAACCAGGGACCGACTCCTGGCTCCCGGAAGGCCGATTTTGATGCACTTTTCTCGGATTGGGTTGGTGGTCAGACACCCCCATATGGAAATCATCCGGTTGACACTATGAGAACCAGGGACCGACTCCTGGCTCCCGGAAGGCCGATTTTGATGCACTTTTCTCGGATTGGGTTGGTGGTCAGACACCCCCATATGGAAATCATCCGGTTGACACTATGAGAACCAGGGACCGACTCCTGGCTCCCGGAAGGCCGATTTTGATGCACTTTTCTCGGATTGGGTTGGTGGTCAGACACCCCCATATGGAAATCATCCGGTTGACACTATGAGAACCAGGGACCGACTCCTGGCTCCCGGAAGGCCGATTTTGATGCACTTTTCTCGGATTGGGTTGGTGGTCAGACACCCCCATATGGAAATCATCCGGTTGACACTATGAGAACCAGGGACCGACTCCTGGCTCCCGGAAGGCCGATTTTGATGCACTTTTCTCGGATTGGGTTGGTGGTCAGACACCCCCATATGGAAATCATCCGGTTGACACTATGAGAACCAGGGACCGACTCCTGGCTCCCGGAAGGCCGATTTTGATGCACTTTTCTCGGATTGGGTTGGTGGTCAGACACCCCCATATGGAAATCATCCGGTTGACACTATGAGAACCAGGGATCGACTCCTGGCTCCCGGAAGGCCGATTTTGATGCACTTTTCTCGGATTGGGTTGGTGGTCAGACACCCCCATATGGAAATCATCCGGTTGACACTATGAGAACCAGGGACCGACTCCTGGCTCCCGGAAGGCCGATTTTGATGCACTTTTCTCGGATTGGGTTGGTGGTCAGACACCCCCATATGGAAATCATCCGGTTGACACTATGAGAACCAGGGACCGACTCCTGGCTCCCGGAAGGCCGATTTTGATGCACTTTTCTCGGATTGGGTTGGTGGTCAGACACCCCCATATGGAAATCATCCGGTTGACACTATGAGAACCAGGGACCGACTCCTGGCTCCCGGAAGGCCGATTTTGATGCACTTTTCTCGGATTGGGTTGGTGGTCAGACACCCCCATATGGAAATCATCCGGTTGACACTATGAGAACCAGGGACCGACTCCTGGCTCCCGGAAGGCCGATTTTGATGCACTTTTCTCGGATTGGGTTGGTGGTCAGACACCCCCATATGGAAACCATCCGGTTGACACCAGGAGAACCAGGGACCGACTCCTGGCTCCCGGAAGGCCGATTTTGATGCACTTTTCTCGGATTGGGTTGGTGGTCAGACACCCCCATATGGAAACCATCCGGTTGACACCAGGAGAACCAGGGACCGACTCCTGGCTCCCGGAAGGCCGATTTTGATGCACTTTTCTCGGATTGGGTTGGTGGTCAGACACCCCCATATGGAAATCATCCGGTTGACACTATGAGAACCAGGGACCGACTCCTGGCTCCCGGAAGGCCGATTTTGATGCACTTTTCTCGGATTGGGTTGGTGGTCAGACACCCCCATATGGAAATCATCCGGTTGACACTATGAGAACCAGGGACCGACTCCTGGCTCCCGGAAGGCCGATTTTGATGCACTTTTCTCGGATTGGGTTGGTGGTCAGACACCCCCATATGGAAATCATCCGGTTGACACTATGAGAACCAGGGACCGACTCCTGGCTCCCGGAAGGCCGATTTTGATGCACTTTTCTCGGATTGGGTTGGTGGTCAGACACCCCCATATGGAAACCATCCGGTTGACACCAGGAGAACCAGGGACCGACTCCTGGCTCCCGGAAGGCCGATTTTGATGCACTTTTCTCGGATTGGGTTGGTGGTCAGACACCCCCATATGGAAACCATCCGGTTGACACCAGGAGAACCAGGGACCGACTCCTGGCTCCCGGAAGGCCGATTTTGATGCACTTTTCTCGGATTGGGTTGGTGGTCAGACACCCCCATATGGAAATCATCCGGTTGACACTATGAGAACCAGGGACCGACTCCTGGCTCCCGGAAGGCCGATTTTGATGCACTTTTCTCGGATTGGGTTGGTGGTCAGACACCCCCATATGGAAATCATCCGGTTGACACTATGAGAACCAGGGACCGACTCCTGGCTCCCGGAAGGCCGATTTTGATGCACTTTTCTCGGATTGGGTTGGTGGTCAGACACCCCCATATGGAAACCATCCGGTTGACACCAGGAGAACCAGGGACCGACTCCTGGCTCCCGGAAGGCCGATTTTGATGCACTTTTCTCGGATTGGGTTGGTGGTCAGACACCCCCATATGGAAACCATCCGGTTGACACCAGGAGAACCAGGGACCGACTCCTGGCTCCCGGAAGGCCGATTTTGATGCACTTTTCTCGGATTGGGTTGGTGGTCAGACACCCCCATATGGAAACCATCCGGTTGACACTATGAGAACCAGGGACCGACTCCTGGCTCCCGGAAGGCCGATTTTGATGCACTTTTCTCGGATTGGGTTGGTGGTCAGACACCCCCATATGGAAACCATCCGGTTGACACCAGGAGAACCAGGGACCGACTCCTGGCTCCCGGAAGGCCGATTTTGATGCACTTTTCTCGGATTGGGTTCTTGGTCAGACACCCCCATATGGTAAACCGCCGGCGGACACTAGGAGAACCAGGGGAGGCTATTACCTCACACATGGGGGTTTTGGGTGCCCTTGGCCGGCTTGGGGGTGACCCCAAGAGTGGGTCCAAGACCCCACACCCGGATCCATCCACAGGGGGGCGCCACATGTCATTTTAAGCCTGATTTCACTAGGGGAACCAGGGGATGATCTTAACTCACAAATGGGGGTTTTGGGTGCCCATGGCCGGCTTGGGGGTGACCCCAAGAGGGGGTCCAAGACCCCACAGCCGGATCCATCCACAGGGGGGCGCCACATGTCATTTTAAGCCTGATTTCACTATGGGTACCCAGGGGAGGCTGTTCACTCACACATGGGGGTTTTGGGTGCCCATTGAAGGCATGGCCAGCTTGGGGGGGACCCCAAGAAGGGGTCCAAGACCCCACAGCCGGATCCATCCACAGGGGGGCGCCACATGTCACTTTAGGCCGGATTTCACTATGGGTACCCAGGGGAGGCTGTTCACTCACACATGGGGGTTTTGGGTGCCCATTGAAGGCATGGCCAGCTTGGGGGGGACCCCAAGAAGGGGTCCAAGCACCCACAGCCGGATCTATCCACAGGGGGGCGCCACATGTCATTTTAAGCCTGATTTCACTATGGGTACCCAGGGGAGGCTGTTCACTCACACATGGGGGTTTGGGGTGCCCATGGTCGGCATGGATGGCTTGGGGGGGACCCCAAGAAGGGGTCCAAGCACCCACAGCCGGATCTATCCACAGGGGGGCGCCACATGTCATTTTAAGCCTGATTTCACTATGGGGACCCAGGGGAGGCTGTTCACTCACACATGGGGGTTTTGGGTGCCCATGGTCGGCATGGCTGGCTTGGGGGAGACCCCAAGAAGGGGTCCAAGCACCCCCACCCGAATCCATCCACAGGGGGGCGCCACAGGTCACTTTAAGCCGGATTTCACTATGGGTACACTGGGGAGGCTGTTCACTCACACATGGGAGTTTTGGGTGCCCATGGTCGGCATGGCTGGCTTGGAGGAGACCCCAAGAAGGGGTCCAAGCACCCCCACCAAGATCCATCCACAGGGGGGCGCCACAGGTCACTTTAAGCCGGATTTCACTATGGGTACCCAGGGGAGGCTGTTCACTCACACATGGGGGTTTTGGGTGCCCATGGTCGGCATGGCTGGCTTGGAGGAGACCCCAAGAAGGGGTCCAAGCACCCCCACCAAGATCCATCCACAGGGGGGCGCCACAGGTCACTTTAAGCCTGATTTCACTATGGGTACCCAGGGGAGGCTGTTCACTCACACATGGGGGTTTTGGGTGCCCATGGTCGGCATGGCTGGCTTGGGGGAGACCCCAAGAAGGGGTCCAAGCACCCCCACCAAGATCCATCCACAGGGGGGCGCCACAGGTCATTTTAGGCCTGATTTCACTATGGGGACACAGGGGAGGCTTTTCACTCACACATCGGGGTTTTGGGTGCCCTTGGTCGGCATGGCTGGCTTGGAGGAGACCCCAAGAAGGGGTCCAAGCACCCCCACCAAGATCCATCCACAGGGGGGCGCCACAGGTCACTTTAAGCCGGATTTCACTATGGGTACACTGGGGAGGCTGTTCACTCACACATGGGGGTTTTGGGTGCCCATGGCCGGCATGGCCAGCTTGGGGGAGACCCCAAGAAGGGGTCCAAGCACCCCCACCAAGATCCATCCACAGGGGGGCGCCACAGGTCATTTTAGGCCTGATTTCACTATGGGGACACAGGGGAGGCTTTTCACTCACACATGGGGGTTTTGGGTGCCCTTGGTCGGCATGGCTGGCTTGGGGGGGACCCCAAGAAGGGGTCCAAGCACCCCCATCCAGATCCATCCACAGGGGGGCGCCACATGTCATTGTAGGCCTGATTTCACTATGGGGACCCAGGGGAGGCTTTTCACTCACACATGGGGGTTTTGGGTGCCCATGGCCGGCATGGCCAGCTTGGGGGAGACCCCAAGAAGGGGTCCAAGCACCCCCATCCAGATCCATCCACAGGGGGGCGCCACAGGTCATTTTCACTAGGAGAACCAGGGGAGGGCTCCTGACTCACACATGGGCATTCTGGGTGCCCATGGCTGGGATGGGTGAGACAGAGTCCAGCCCTCCACACACAAAAGTGATCCAGCAGGCCAGAAGAAAGGGGAGAGAGAGAGAGAGAGAGAGAGAACAAATAATACATGGGCACAGAGCAGCCAGCCTCCATTGGAGCTGCCTGCACAGTGCTGCCCTCCTGTGGGAAAGGTTCACACACACACTCACTCACTCACTCACACAGACACACACAGACAAACCTATTCACTTGGGCCTTCTCCCTCATGCCCTGCTGACATCCATGCAGGCCCACATTGACCTTTGTGACCTCTGGAGCTCCATGCACCTTGTTCTAAACTCCCTGCCTAGTAAAGGGCATCTCCCATGGGCATGAGAGTACAGCTCACTCCCCTGGAGCACCATGCCTCTTTTTAATCACTCTCTCCCTATTAAAACCCTCTCTCCCATGGGCTTGAGAGTACAGCTTACTCCCTTGACCTCCAGAGGTATAGGAGGCCAAAAAAAAAGGGGGACAGAGCAGACAGCCCCCAAAGGGGATGCCTGCTCTGCCCCCCTATGAGACAGGTTCACTCACTCACACAGACACACCTATTCACTTGGGCCTTCTCCCTCATGCCCTGCTGACATCCATGCAGGCCCACATTGACCTTTGTGACCTCTGGAGCTCCATGCCTCTTTTTAAACTCTCTCTTCCCATTAAAAGCCTCTCTCACATGGGCTTGAGAGTACAGCTTACTCCCT
>NW_028161233.1:55000-60000 GCF_964263955.1 Coregonus lavaretus
GAACGGCCAGTAGGTCCCTGGAGGTATGGTCCACTTCGGAGCGTTGGAACCATGGTTCTGAGGGACCCAGAACCCTCAAACATGCCCGATTCCCAATATCCGCACAGGCCGAGAGGTTTGCCATCACCCCCGGATCAATCCGCCATGGAAGTCTATTCTCTGAAAACGAGGTTTTCAAAATCGCGCCGGTACCTGTCTGGCCGACCTGGAACCGAGTGGGGCTACTACGGGAGAGGCCAAATTATCGACATAAGCCCTGCCACCCGCTGGGCCTGTCTGTGCTCCGCCGTTTGGGGGAAAAAACAGCGATTTCGGTTTTGAAAAAACGACTTAAAACGTTAATAATTCAAAAACTAAAAGTCCAATCAGGATGGGGTTTTTTTGGCGCAAAAGGGCACGAATAGACGCACATTTATATATAAATTAATTCGTTTTTGGAAATTTTTTACTATATTTTAATTATGTTAGAAAAGTGAAAAAAAAAAATAGGGGTCAGAACGGTTGATGTTCCTATACGAGTTAAGAAAAACCCTTTTAGGTAATGGAAGTTCATCATAAAAGAGGATAATAGACCAAATTTGGGACCTCTAGCTCATCGGGAAGTATTTTTAAACATTATTTGAAAAAATCGGAAAAATCGGCCGAAATTGCACTATGTCCCTTCGTGCATGGTAACCCAAATGAGAACCAGGGGGAACGGCTCCTGACTCACACAAGGCCGACATGGGTGCTCTTGGTCGGATTGGGTTGTGGGTCAGACACCCCCACATGGAAGACCGCCGGCGGTCGATGGGAGAACCAGAGACCGACTCCTGGCTCACGGAAGGCCGATTTGGGTGCACTTGGTCGGATTGGGTTGTGGGTCAGACACCCCAACATGGTTGTCCGTCGGCGGACACCAGGAGAACCAGGGACCGACTCCTGGCTCACGGAAGGCCGATTTGATGCACTTTTTTCGGATTGGGGTGGTGGTCAGACACCCCCATATGGAAATCATCCGGTTGACATTAGGAGAACCAGGGACCGACTCCTGGCTCCCGGAAGGCCGATTTTGATGCACTTTTCTCGGATTGGGTTGGTGGTCAGACACCCCCATATGGAAATCATCCGGTTGACACTATGAGAACCAGGGACCGACTCCTGGCTCCCGGAAGGCCGATTTTGATGCACTTTTCTCGGATTGGGTTGGTGGTCAGACACCCCCATATGGAAACCATCCGGTTGACACTATGAGAACCAGGGACCGACTCCTGGCTCCCGGAAGGCCGATTTTGATGCACTTTTCTCGGATTGGGTTGGTGGTCAGACACCCCCATATGGAAATCATCCGGTTGACACTATGAGAACCAGGGACCGACTCCTGGCTCCCGGAAGGCCGATTTTGATGCACTTTTCTCGGATTGGGTTGGTGGTCAGACACCCCCATATGGAAATCATCCGGTTGACACTATGAGAACCAGGGACCGACTCCTGGCTCCCGGAAGGCCGATTTTGATGCACTTTTCTCGGATTGGGTTGGTGGTCAGACACCCCCATATGGAAATCATCCGGTTGACACTATGAGAACCAGGGACCGACTCCTGGCTCCCGGAAGGCCGATTTTGATGCACTTTTCTCGGATTGGGTTGGTGGTCAGACACCCCCATATGGAAATCATCCGGTTGACACTATGAGAACCAGGGACCGACTCCTGGCTCCCGGAAGGCCGATTTTGATGCACTTTTCTCGGATTGGGTTGGTGGTCAGACACCCCCATATGGAAACCATCCGGTTGACACCAGGAGAACCAGGGACCGACTCCTGGCTCCCGGAAGGCCGATTTTGATGCACTTTTCTCGGATTGGGTTGGTGGTCAGACACCCCCATATGGAAATCATCCGGTTGACACTATGAGAACCAGGGACCGACTCCTGGCTCCCGGAAGGCCGATTTTGATGCACTTTTCTCGGATTGGGTTGGTGGTCAGACACCCCCATATGGAAATCATCCGGTTGACACTATGAGAACCAGGGACCGACTCCTGGCTCCCGGAAGGCCGATTTTGATGCACTTTTCTCGGATTGGGTTGGTGGTCAGACACCCCCATATGGAAATCATCCGGTTGACACTATGAGAACCAGGGATCGACTCCTGGCTCCCGGAAGGCCGATTTTGATGCACTTTTCTCGGATTGGGTTGGTGGTCAGACACCCCCATATGGAAATCATCCGGTTGACACTATGAGAACCAGGGACCGACTCCTGGCTCCCGGAAGGCCGATTTTGATGCACTTTTCTCGGATTGGGTTGGTGGTCAGACACCCCCATATGGAAACCATCCGGTTGACACCAGGAGAACCAGGGACCGACTCCTGGCTCCCGGAAGGCCGATTTTGATGCACTTTTCTCGGATTGGGTTGGTGGTCAGACACCCCCATATGGAAACCATCCGGTTGACACTATGAGAACCAGGGACCGACTCCTGGCTCCCGGAAGGCCGATTTTGATGCACTTTTCTCGGATTGGGTTGGTGGTCAGACACCCCCATATGGAAACCATCCGGTTGACACCAGGAGAACCAGGGACCGACTCCTGGCTCCCGGAAGGCCGATTTTGATGCACTTTTCTCGGATTGGGTTCTTGGTCAGACACCCCCATATGGTAAACCGCCGGCGGACACTAGGAGAACCAGGGGAGGCTATTACCTCACACATGGGGGTTTTGGGTGCCCTTGGCCGGCTTGGGGGTGACCCCAAGAGTGGGTCCAAGACCCCACACCCGGATCCATCCACAGGGGGGCGCCACATGTCATTTTAAGCCTGATTTCACTAGGGGAACCAGGGGATGATCTTAACTCACAAATGGGGGTTTTGGGTGCCCATGGCCGGCTTGGGGGTGACCCCAAGAGGGGGTCCAAGACCCCACAGCCGGATCCATCCACAGGGGGGCGCCACATGTCATTTTAAGCCTGATTTCACTATGGGTACCCAGGGGAGGCTGTTCACTCACACATGGGGGTTTTGGGTGCCCATTGAAGGCATGGCCAGCTTGGGGGGGACCCCAAGAAGGGGTCCAAGACCCCACAGCCGGATCCATCCACAGGGGGGCGCCACATGTCACTTTAGGCCGGATTTCACTATGGGTACCCAGGGGAGGCTGTTCACTCACACATGGGGGTTTTGGGTGCCCATTGAAGGCATGGCCAGCTTGGGGGGGACCCCAAGAAGGGGTCCAAGCACCCACAGCCGGATCTATCCACAGGGGGGCGCCACATGTCATTTTAAGCCTGATTTCACTATGGGTACCCAGGGGAGGCTGTTCACTCACACATGGGGGTTTGGGGTGCCCATGGTCGGCATGGATGGCTTGGGGGGGACCCCAAGAAGGGGTCCAAGCACCCACAGCCGGATCTATCCACAGGGGGGCGCCACATGTCATTTTAAGCCTGATTTCACTATGGGGACCCAGGGGAGGCTGTTCACTCACACATGGGGGTTTTGGGTGCCCATGGTCGGCATGGCTGGCTTGGGGGAGACCCCAAGAAGGGGTCCAAGCACCCCCACCCGAATCCATCCACAGGGGGGCGCCACAGGTCACTTTAAGCCGGATTTCACTATGGGTACACTGGGGAGGCTGTTCACTCACACATGGGAGTTTTGGGTGCCCATGGTCGGCATGGCTGGCTTGGAGGAGACCCCAAGAAGGGGTCCAAGCACCCCCACCAAGATCCATCCACAGGGGGGCGCCACAGGTCACTTTAAGCCGGATTTCACTATGGGTACCCAGGGGAGGCTGTTCACTCACACATGGGGGTTTTGGGTGCCCATGGTCGGCATGGCTGGCTTGGAGGAGACCCCAAGAAGGGGTCCAAGCACCCCCACCAAGATCCATCCACAGGGGGGCGCCACAGGTCACTTTAAGCCTGATTTCACTATGGGTACCCAGGGGAGGCTGTTCACTCACACATGGGGGTTTTGGGTGCCCATGGTCGGCATGGCTGGCTTGGGGGAGACCCCAAGAAGGGGTCCAAGCACCCCCACCAAGATCCATCCACAGGGGGGCGCCACAGGTCATTTTAGGCCTGATTTCACTATGGGGACACAGGGGAGGCTTTTCACTCACACATCGGGGTTTTGGGTGCCCTTGGTCGGCATGGCTGGCTTGGAGGAGACCCCAAGAAGGGGTCCAAGCACCCCCACCAAGATCCATCCACAGGGGGGCGCCACAGGTCACTTTAAGCCGGATTTCACTATGGGTACACTGGGGAGGCTGTTCACTCACACATGGGGGTTTTGGGTGCCCATGGCCGGCATGGCCAGCTTGGGGGAGACCCCAAGAAGGGGTCCAAGCACCCCCACCAAGATCCATCCACAGGGGGGCGCCACAGGTCATTTTAGGCCTGATTTCACTATGGGGACACAGGGGAGGCTTTTCACTCACACATGGGGGTTTTGGGTGCCCTTGGTCGGCATGGCTGGCTTGGGGGGGACCCCAAGAAGGGGTCCAAGCACCCCCATCCAGATCCATCCACAGGGGGGCGCCACATGTCATTGTAGGCCTGATTTCACTATGGGGACCCAGGGGAGGCTTTTCACTCACACATGGGGGTTTTGGGTGCCCATGGCCGGCATGGCCAGCTTGGGGGAGACCCCAAGAAGGGGTCCAAGCACCCCCATCCAGATCCATCCACAGGGGGGCGCCACAGGTCATTTTCACTAGGAGAACCAGGGGAGGGCTCCTGACTCACACATGGGCATTCTGGGTGCCCATGGCTGGGATGGGTGAGACAGAGTCCAGCCCTCCACACACAAAAGTGATCCAGCAGGCCAGAAGAAAGGGGAGAGAGAGAGAGAGAGAGAGAGAACAAATAATACATGGGCACAGAGCAGCCAGCCTCCATTGGAGCTGCCTGCACAGTGCTGCCCTCCTGTGGGAAAGGTTCACACACACACTCACTCACTCACTCACACAGACACACACAGACAAACCTATTCACTTGGGCCTTCTCCCTCATGCCCTGCT
>NW_028161233.1:70000-80000 GCF_964263955.1 Coregonus lavaretus
GAGGGATGGTCCACTTCGGAGCGTTGGAACCATGGTTCTGCGGGACCCAGAACCCTCAAAAAAGCCCATTTACCAACAACCGCACGGGCCGAGAGGTTTGCCATCACCCCCGGATCAATCGGACATGTACGGGTGCTTCACGACAGAGAGGGGCCATGGGGACATGAGGTAGCCGAAACCGGGCCTTCCCCTGGGCATGGGAACGGCCAGTAGGTCCCTGGAGGTATGGTCCACTTCGGAGCGTTGGAACCATGGTTCTGAGGGACCCAGAACCCTCAAACATGCCCGATTCCCAATATCCGCACAGGCCGAGAGGTTTGCCATCACCCCCGGATCAATCCGCCATGGAAGTCTATTCTCTGAAAACGAGGTTTTCAAAATCGCGCCGGTACCTGTCTGGCCGACCTGGAACCGAGTGGGGCTACTACGGGAGAGGCCAAATTATCGACATAAGCCCTGCCACCCGCTGGGCCTGTCTGTGCTCCGCCGTTTGGGGGAAAAAACAGCGATTTCGGTTTTGAAAAAACGACTTAAAACGTTAATAATTCAAAAACTAAAAGTCCAATCAGGATGGGGTTTTTTTGGCGCAAAAGGGCACGAATAGACGCACATTTATATATAAATTAATTCGTTTTTGGAAATTTTTTACTATATTTTAATTATGTTAGAAAAGTGAAAAAAAAAAATAGGGGTCAGAACGGTTGATGTTCCTATACGAGTTAAGAAAAACCCTTTTAGGTAATGGAAGTTCATCATAAAAGAGGATAATAGACCAAATTTGGGACCTCTAGCTCATCGGGAAGTATTTTTAAACATTATTTGAAAAAATCGGAAAAATCGGCCGAAATTGCACTATGTCCCTTCGTGCATGGTAACCCAAATGAGAACCAGGGGGAACGGCTCCTGACTCACACAAGGCCGACATGGGTGCTCTTGGTCGGATTGGGTTGTGGGTCAGACACCCCCACATGGAAGACCGCCGGCGGTCGATGGGAGAACCAGAGACCGACTCCTGGCTCACGGAAGGCCGATTTGGGTGCACTTGGTCGGATTGGGTTGTGGGTCAGACACCCCAACATGGTTGTCCGTCGGCGGACACCAGGAGAACCAGGGACCGACTCCTGGCTCACGGAAGGCCGATTTGATGCACTTTTTTCGGATTGGGGTGGTGGTCAGACACCCCCATATGGAAATCATCCGGTTGACATTAGGAGAACCAGGGACCGACTCCTGGCTCCCGGAAGGCCGATTTTGATGCACTTTTCTCGGATTGGGTTGGTGGTCAGACACCCCCATATGGAAATCATCCGGTTGACACTATGAGAACCAGGGACCGACTCCTGGCTCCCGGAAGGCCGATTTTGATGCACTTTTCTCGGATTGGGTTGGTGGTCAGACACCCCCATATGGAAATCATCCGGTTGACACTATGAGAACCAGGGACCGACTCCTGGCTCCCGGAAGGCCGATTTTGATGCACTTTTCTCGGATTGGGTTGGTGGTCAGACACCCCCATATGGAAATCATCCGGTTGACACTATGAGAACCAGGGACCGACTCCTGGCTCCCGGAAGGCCGATTTTGATGCACTTTTCTCGGATTGGGTTGGTGGTCAGACACCCCCATATGGAAATCATCCGGTTGACACTATGAGAACCAGGGACCGACTCCTGGCTCCCGGAAGGCCGATTTTGATGCACTTTTCTCGGATTGGGTTGGTGGTCAGACACCCCCATATGGAAATCATCCGGTTGACACTATGAGAACCAGGGACCGACTCCTGGCTCCCGGAAGGCCGATTTTGATGCACTTTTCTCGGATTGGGTTGGTGGTCAGACACCCCCATATGGAAATCATCCGGTTGACACTATGAGAACCAGGGACCGACTCCTGGCTCCCGGAAGGCCGATTTTGATGCACTTTTCTCGGATTGGGTTGGTGGTCAGACACCCCCATATGGAAATCATCCGGTTGACACTATGAGAACCAGGGACCGACTCCTGGCTCCCGGAAGGCCGATTTTGATGCACTTTTCTCGGATTGGGTTGGTGGTCAGACACCCCCATATGGAAACCATCCGGTTGACATTAGGAGAACCAGGGACCGACTCCTGGCTCCCGGAAGGCCGATTTTGATGCACTTTTCTCGGATTGGGTTGGTGGTCAGACACCCCCATATGGAAATCATCCGGTTGACACTATGAGAACCAGGGACCGACTCCTGGCTCCCGGAAGGCCGATTTTGATGCACTTTTCTCGGATTGGGTTGGTGGTCAGACACCCCCATATGGAAATCATCCGGTTGACACTATGAGAACCAGGGACCGACTCCTGGCTCCCGGAAGGCCGATTTTGATGCACTTTTCTCGGATTGGGTTGGTGGTCAGACACCCCCATATGGAAATCATCCGGTTGACACTATGAGAACCAGGGACCGACTCCTGGCTCCCGGAAGGCCGATTTTGATGCACTTTTCTCGGATTGGGTTGGTGGTCAGACACCCCCATATGGAAATCATCCGGTTGACACTATGAGAACCAGGGACCGACTCCTGGCTCCCGGAAGGCCGATTTTGATGCACTTTTCTCGGATTGGGTTGGTGGTCAGACACCCCCATATGGAAATCATCCGGTTGACACTATGAGAACCAGGGACCGACTCCTGGCTCCCGGAAGGCCGATTTTGATGCACTTTTCTCGGATTGGGTTGGTGGTCAGACACCCCCATATGGAAATCATCCGGTTGACACTATGAGAACCAGGGACCGACTCCTGGCTCCCGGAAGGCCGATTTTGATGCACTTTTCTCGGATTGGGTTGGTGGTCAGACACCCCCATATGGAAATCATCCGGTTGACACTATGAGAACCAGGGACCGACTCCTGGCTCCCGGAAGGCCGATTTTGATGCACTTTTCTCGGATTGGGTTGGTGGTCAGACACCCCCATATGGAAATCATCCGGTTGACACTATGAGAACCAGGGACCGACTCCTGGCTCCCGGAAGGCCGATTTTGATGCACTTTTCTCGGATTGGGTTGGTGGTCAGACACCCCCATATGGAAATCATCCGGTTGACACTATGAGAACCAGGGACCGACTCCTGGCTCCCGGAAGGCCGATTTTGATGCACTTTTCTCGGATTGGGTTGGTGGTCAGACACCCCCATATGGAAATCATCCGGTTGACACTATGAGAACCAGGGACCGACTCCTGGCTCCCGGAAGGCCGATTTTGATGCACTTTTCTCGGATTGGGTTGGTGGTCAGACACCCCCATATGGAAATCATCCGGTTGACACTATGAGAACCAGGGATCGACTCCTGGCTCCCGGAAGGCCGATTTTGATGCACTTTTCTCGGATTGGGTTGGTGGTCAGACACCCCCATATGGAAATCATCCGGTTGACACTATGAGAACCAGGGACCGACTCCTGGCTCCCGGAAGGCCGATTTTGATGCACTTTTCTCGGATTGGGTTGGTGGTCAGACACCCCCATATGGAAATCATCCGGTTGACACTATGAGAACCAGGGACCGACTCCTGGCTCCCGGAAGGCCGATTTTGATGCACTTTTCTCGGATTGGGTTGGTGGTCAGACACCCCCATATGGAAATCATCCGGTTGACACTATGAGAACCAGGGACCGACTCCTGGCTCCCGGAAGGCCGATTTTGATGCACTTTTCTCGGATTGGGTTGGTGGTCAGACACCCCCATATGGAAATCATCCGGTTGACACTATGAGAACCAGGGACCGACTCCTGGCTCCCGGAAGGCCGATTTTGATGCACTTTTCTCGGATTGGGTTGGTGGTCAGACACCCCCATATGGAAACCATCCGGTTGACACCAGGAGAACCAGGGACCGACTCCTGGCTCCCGGAAGGCCGATTTTGATGCACTTTTCTCGGATTGGGTTGGTGGTCAGACACCCCCATATGGAAACCATCCGGTTGACACCAGGAGAACCAGGGACCGACTCCTGGCTCCCGGAAGGCCGATTTTGATGCACTTTTCTCGGATTGGGTTGGTGGTCAGACACCCCCATATGGAAATCATCCGGTTGACACTATGAGAACCAGGGACCGACTCCTGGCTCCCGGAAGGCCGATTTTGATGCACTTTTCTCGGATTGGGTTGGTGGTCAGACACCCCCATATGGAAATCATCCGGTTGACACTATGAGAACCAGGGACCGACTCCTGGCTCCCGGAAGGCCGATTTTGATGCACTTTTCTCGGATTGGGTTGGTGGTCAGACACCCCCATATGGAAATCATCCGGTTGACACTATGAGAACCAGGGACCGACTCCTGGCTCCCGGAAGGCCGATTTTGATGCACTTTTCTCGGATTGGGTTGGTGGTCAGACACCCCCATATGGAAACCATCCGGTTGACACCAGGAGAACCAGGGACCGACTCCTGGCTCCCGGAAGGCCGATTTTGATGCACTTTTCTCGGATTGGGTTGGTGGTCAGACACCCCCATATGGAAACCATCCGGTTGACACCAGGAGAACCAGGGACCGACTCCTGGCTCCCGGAAGGCCGATTTTGATGCACTTTTCTCGGATTGGGTTGGTGGTCAGACACCCCCATATGGAAATCATCCGGTTGACACTATGAGAACCAGGGACCGACTCCTGGCTCCCGGAAGGCCGATTTTGATGCACTTTTCTCGGATTGGGTTGGTGGTCAGACACCCCCATATGGAAATCATCCGGTTGACACTATGAGAACCAGGGACCGACTCCTGGCTCCCGGAAGGCCGATTTTGATGCACTTTTCTCGGATTGGGTTGGTGGTCAGACACCCCCATATGGAAACCATCCGGTTGACACCAGGAGAACCAGGGACCGACTCCTGGCTCCCGGAAGGCCGATTTTGATGCACTTTTCTCGGATTGGGTTGGTGGTCAGACACCCCCATATGGAAACCATCCGGTTGACACCAGGAGAACCAGGGACCGACTCCTGGCTCCCGGAAGGCCGATTTTGATGCACTTTTCTCGGATTGGGTTGGTGGTCAGACACCCCCATATGGAAACCATCCGGTTGACACTATGAGAACCAGGGACCGACTCCTGGCTCCCGGAAGGCCGATTTTGATGCACTTTTCTCGGATTGGGTTGGTGGTCAGACACCCCCATATGGAAACCATCCGGTTGACACCAGGAGAACCAGGGACCGACTCCTGGCTCCCGGAAGGCCGATTTTGATGCACTTTTCTCGGATTGGGTTCTTGGTCAGACACCCCCATATGGTAAACCGCCGGCGGACACTAGGAGAACCAGGGGAGGCTATTACCTCACACATGGGGGTTTTGGGTGCCCTTGGCCGGCTTGGGGGTGACCCCAAGAGTGGGTCCAAGACCCCACACCCGGATCCATCCACAGGGGGGCGCCACATGTCATTTTAAGCCTGATTTCACTAGGGGAACCAGGGGATGATCTTAACTCACAAATGGGGGTTTTGGGTGCCCATGGCCGGCTTGGGGGTGACCCCAAGAGGGGGTCCAAGACCCCACAGCCGGATCCATCCACAGGGGGGCGCCACATGTCATTTTAAGCCTGATTTCACTATGGGTACCCAGGGGAGGCTGTTCACTCACACATGGGGGTTTTGGGTGCCCATTGAAGGCATGGCCAGCTTGGGGGGGACCCCAAGAAGGGGTCCAAGACCCCACAGCCGGATCCATCCACAGGGGGGCGCCACATGTCACTTTAGGCCGGATTTCACTATGGGTACCCAGGGGAGGCTGTTCACTCACACATGGGGGTTTTGGGTGCCCATTGAAGGCATGGCCAGCTTGGGGGGGACCCCAAGAAGGGGTCCAAGCACCCACAGCCGGATCTATCCACAGGGGGGCGCCACATGTCATTTTAAGCCTGATTTCACTATGGGTACCCAGGGGAGGCTGTTCACTCACACATGGGGGTTTGGGGTGCCCATGGTCGGCATGGATGGCTTGGGGGGGACCCCAAGAAGGGGTCCAAGCACCCACAGCCGGATCTATCCACAGGGGGGCGCCACATGTCATTTTAAGCCTGATTTCACTATGGGGACCCAGGGGAGGCTGTTCACTCACACATGGGGGTTTTGGGTGCCCATGGTCGGCATGGCTGGCTTGGGGGAGACCCCAAGAAGGGGTCCAAGCACCCCCACCCGAATCCATCCACAGGGGGGCGCCACAGGTCACTTTAAGCCGGATTTCACTATGGGTACACTGGGGAGGCTGTTCACTCACACATGGGAGTTTTGGGTGCCCATGGTCGGCATGGCTGGCTTGGAGGAGACCCCAAGAAGGGGTCCAAGCACCCCCACCAAGATCCATCCACAGGGGGGCGCCACAGGTCACTTTAAGCCGGATTTCACTATGGGTACCCAGGGGAGGCTGTTCACTCACACATGGGGGTTTTGGGTGCCCATGGTCGGCATGGCTGGCTTGGAGGAGACCCCAAGAAGGGGTCCAAGCACCCCCACCAAGATCCATCCACAGGGGGGCGCCACAGGTCACTTTAAGCCTGATTTCACTATGGGTACCCAGGGGAGGCTGTTCACTCACACATGGGGGTTTTGGGTGCCCATGGTCGGCATGGCTGGCTTGGGGGAGACCCCAAGAAGGGGTCCAAGCACCCCCACCAAGATCCATCCACAGGGGGGCGCCACAGGTCATTTTAGGCCTGATTTCACTATGGGGACACAGGGGAGGCTTTTCACTCACACATCGGGGTTTTGGGTGCCCTTGGTCGGCATGGCTGGCTTGGAGGAGACCCCAAGAAGGGGTCCAAGCACCCCCACCAAGATCCATCCACAGGGGGGCGCCACAGGTCACTTTAAGCCGGATTTCACTATGGGTACACTGGGGAGGCTGTTCACTCACACATGGGGGTTTTGGGTGCCCATGGCCGGCATGGCCAGCTTGGGGGAGACCCCAAGAAGGGGTCCAAGCACCCCCACCAAGATCCATCCACAGGGGGGCGCCACAGGTCATTTTAGGCCTGATTTCACTATGGGGACACAGGGGAGGCTTTTCACTCACACATGGGGGTTTTGGGTGCCCTTGGTCGGCATGGCTGGCTTGGGGGGGACCCCAAGAAGGGGTCCAAGCACCCCCATCCAGATCCATCCACAGGGGGGCGCCACATGTCATTGTAGGCCTGATTTCACTATGGGGACCCAGGGGAGGCTTTTCACTCACACATGGGGGTTTTGGGTGCCCATGGCCGGCATGGCCAGCTTGGGGGAGACCCCAAGAAGGGGTCCAAGCACCCCCATCCAGATCCATCCACAGGGGGGCGCCACAGGTCATTTTCACTAGGAGAACCAGGGGAGGGCTCCTGACTCACACATGGGCATTCTGGGTGCCCATGGCTGGGATGGGTGAGACAGAGTCCAGCCCTCCACACACAAAAGTGATCCAGCAGGCCAGAAGAAAGGGGAGAGAGAGAGAGAGAGAGAGAGAACAAATAATACATGGGCACAGAGCAGCCAGCCTCCATTGGAGCTGCCTGCACAGTGCTGCCCTCCTGTGGGAAAGGTTCACACACACACTCACTCACTCACTCACACAGACACACACAGACAAACCTATTCACTTGGGCCTTCTCCCTCATGCCCTGCTGACATCCATGCAGGCCCACATTGACCTTTGTGACCTCTGGAGCTCCATGCACCTTGTTCTAAACTCCCTGCCTAGTAAAGGGCATCTCCCATGGGCATGAGAGTACAGCTCACTCCCCTGGAGCACCATGCCTCTTTTTAATCACTCTCTCCCTATTAAAACCCTCTCTCCCATGGGCTTGAGAGTACAGCTTACTCCCTTGACCTCCAGAGGTATAGGAGGCCAAAAAAAAAGGGGGACAGAGCAGACAGCCCCCAAAGGGGATGCCTGCTCTGCCCCCCTATGAGACAGGTTCACTCACTCACACAGACACACCTATTCACTTGGGCCTTCTCCCTCATGCCCTGCTGACATCCATGCAGGCCCACATTGACCTTTGTGACCTCTGGAGCTCCATGCCTCTTTTTAAACTCTCTCTTCCCATTAAAAGCCTCTCTCACATGGGCTTGAGAGTACAGCTTACTCCCTTGACCTCCAGAGGTATAGGAGGCCAAAAAAAAAGGGGGACAGAGCAGACAGCCCCCAAAGGGGATGCCTGCTCTGCCCCCCTATGAGACAGGTTCACTCACTCACACAGACACACCTATTCACTTGGGCCTTCTCCCTCATGCCCTGCTGACATCCATGCAGGCCCACATTGACCTTTGTGACCTCTGGAGCTCCATGCCTCTTTTTAAACTCTCTCTTCCCATTAAAAGCCTCTCTCACATGGGCTTGAGAGTACAGCTTACTCCCTTGACCTCCAGAGGTATAGGAGGCCAAAAAAAAAGGGGGACAGAGCAGACAGCCCCCAAAGGGGATGCCTGCTCTGCCCCCCTATGAGACAGGTTCACTCACTCACACAGACACACCTATTCACTTGGGCCTTCTCTCTGTGGCCCTGCTGACAGCCATGCAGGCCCACATTGACCTTTGTGACCTCTGGAGCTCATTGCCTCCATCTCTACACTCCATGCCCAGTGAAACCCTCTCTCACTCGGCCTGAGACTGCAGCTCACTCCCTGGATGGCCTGGGCTCCAGAACCACGACCACCAGGCCCACACTCCCTGCCCACTCAAACCCTCTCTCACTCGGCCTGAGACTGCAGCTCACTCCCTGGACCTCCATGCCTCTCCGACCTCCATGCCTCCAGGCCCACACTCTGTGTCCGCTCAAACCATCTCTCACTCGGACTGAGACTGCAGCTCACTGCATGGGCGTCCCCGACCTCCATGCCTCCAGGCCCACACTCTGTGTCCGCTCAAACCATCTCTCACTCGGACTGAGACTGCAGCTCACTGCATGGGCCTCCCCGACCTCCATGCCTCCAGGCCCACACTCTGTGTCCGCTCAAACCATCTCTCACTCGGACTGAGACTGCAGCTCACTGCATGGGCGTCCCCGACCTCCATGCCTCCAGGCCCACACTCCGTGTCCGCTCAAACCATCTCTCACTCGGACTGAGACTGCAGCTCACTGCATGGGCGTCCCCGACCTCCATGCCTCCAGGCCCACACTCTGTGTCCGCTCAAACCATCTCTCACTCGGACTGAGACTGCAGCTCACTGCATGGGCGTCCCCGACCTCCATGCATCCAGGCCCACACTCTGTGTCCGCTCAAACCATCTCTCACTCGGACTGAGACTGCAGCTCACTGCATGGGCGTCCCCGACCTCCATGCCTCCAGGCCCACACTCCGTGTCCGCTCAAACCATCTCTCACTCGGACTGAGACTGCAGCTCACTGCATGGGCCTCCCCGACCTCCATGCCTCCAGGCCCACACTCTGTGTCCGCTCAAACCATCTCTCACTCGGACTGAGACTGCAGCTCACTGCATGGGCGTCCCCGACCTCCATGCCTCCAGGCCCACACTCCGTGTCCGCTCAAACCATCTCTCACTCGGACTGAGACTGCAGCTCACTGCATGGGCCTCCCCGACCTCCATGCCTCCAGGCCCACACTCTGTGTCCGCTCAAACCATCTCTCACTCGGACTGAGACTGCAGCTCACTGCATGGGCGTCCCCGACCTCCATGCCTCCAGGCCCACACTCCGTGTCCGCTCAAACCATCTCTCACTCGGACTGAGACTGCAGCTCACTGCATGGGCGTCCCCGACCTCCATGCCTCCAGGCCCACACTCTGTGTCCGCTCAAACCATCTCTCACTCGGACTGAGACTGCAGCTCACTGCATGGGCGTCCCCGACCTCCATGCATCCAGGCCCACACTCTGTGTCCGCTCAAACCATCTCTCACTCGGACTGAGACTGCAGCTCACTGCATGGGCGTCCCCGACCTCCATGCCTCCAGGCCCACACTCCGTGTCCGCTCAAACCATCTCTCACTCGGACTGAGACTGCAGCTCACTGCATGGGCCTCCCCGACCTCCATGCCTCCAGG